>NW_027182435.1:2700000-3000000 GCF_040938575.1 Ambystoma mexicanum
TCCCTTTAGCGTGAGATGTGATATCCAACTCCTTCCCATTCCAATCCTTAGACCCTTCTGATAGCATGAGATGTGATGTCTCAATGCCTCTAATACCAAACCTGTGATCCTACATCTAACATGAAATGTGATATCCAACTCCTTCCCCTTCCAAACCTGAGAGCCTTCCTATAACATGAGATGTGATATCGAAGTTCTTCCCATTCCAATCCTGAGACCCTTCCTATAACATGAGATGTGATATCCAACTCCTTCCCATTCCAACCTGAGACCCTTCCTATAGCATGACATGGGATATCCAACTACTTCCAAATCCAATCCTGATACCCTTCCGATAGCATGAGATGTGATATCCCAATGCTTCTACCAAACCTGAGACCCATACTATGGCATGAGATGTGATATCAAACTCCTTCCCATTCCAATCCCGAGACCCTTCCTATAGCTTGAGATGTGATATCCAACTCCTTCCCATTCCAATTCTGAGACCCTTCCTATACCAGGAGACTTGCTATCTCAATGCTTCTAATACCAAACCTGACACCCATCCTATAACATGAGTTGTGATATCCAAATCCTTCCCCTTCCAAACCTGAGACCCTTCCTTTATCATAAGATGTGATATCCAACTCCTTCCCATTCCAATCCTGAGACCCTTCCCATATCATGAGATTTGTTATCTCAATGCTTCTAATATCAAACTTGAGACCCTCCCTATAGCATGAGATGTGATATCCAAGTCCTTCCCATTCAAATTCTGAGACCCTTCCTTTAGCATGAGATGTGATATCTCAATGCTTCTAATACCAAACCTGATTTCCTTCCTATAACATGAGATGTGATATCCAAATACTTCCCATTCCAATCCTGAGACCCTTCCTATAGCATGAGATGTGATATCTCAATGCTTCTACCAAACCTGAGACCCTTCCTATAGCATGAGATGTGATATCCAACTCCTTCCCATTCCAATCCTGAGACCCTTCCTATAACATGAGATGTGATGTCTCAATGCTTCTAATACCAAACCTGAGATCCTTCCTATGGCATGAGATGTGATATCCAACTCCTTCCCATTCCAACCTGAGACCCTTCCTATAGCATGAGATGGGATATCCAACTCCTTCCCATTCCAATCCTGAGACCCTTCTGATAGCATGAGATGTGATATCTCAATGCTTCTAATACCAAACCTGAGATCCTTCCGATAACATGAGATGTGATATCTCAATTCTTCTAATACCAAACCTGAGATCCTTCCTATAACATGAAATGTGATATCCTACTCCTTCCCTTTCCAAACGTGAGACCCTCCCTATAGCATGAGATGTGATATCCAACTCCTTCCCATTCCAATCCTGAGACCCTTCCTATAGCATGAGATGTGATATCTCAATGCTTATACCAAACCTGAGACCCTTCCTACAGCATGAGATGTGATATCCAACTCCTTCCCATTCCAATCCTGAGACCCTTCCTATAACATGAGATGTGATATCCCAATGCTTCTAATTCCAAACCTGAGATCCTTCCGATAGCATGAGATGTGATATCTCAATTCTTCTAATACCAAACCTGAGATCCTTCCTATAACACGAGATTTGATATCCAAATCCTTCCCCTTCCAAACCTGAGACCCTCCCTTTGGCATGAGATGTGATATCCAACTCCTTCCCATTCCAACCCTGGGACCCTTCTGATAGCATGAGACGTGATATCTCAATGCTTCTAATACCAAACCTGAGACCCTTCCTATAGCATGATATGGGATATCCAACTCCTTCCCAATCCAATCCTGAGACCCTTCTGATAGCATGAGATGTGATATCTCAATGCTTCTACCAAACCTGAGACCCTTCCTATGGCATGAGATGTGATATCAAACTCCTTCCCATTCGAATCCTGAGACCCTTCCCATACCATGAGATGTGATATCTCAATGTTTCTCATACCAAACCTGAGGCCCTTCCTATAGCAAGAGATGTGGTATACAAATCCTTCCCATTCCAAACCTAAAACCCTTCCTATAGCATGAGATGTGGTATCCGACTCCTTCCCAATCCAATCCTGAGACCCTTCCTATAGCATGAGATGAAATATCACAATGCTTGTAATACCAAATCTGAGTCCCTTCATATAGCATGAGATGTGATATCCAACTCCTTCCCATTCCAATCTGAGACCCTTCCTATAGCATGAGATGTGACATCTCAATGCTTCTAATACCAAACCTGAGACCCTTCCTATAGCCTGAGATGGCATATCCAACTCCTTCCCATTCCAATCCTGAGACACTTACGATAGCAGAGATGTGATATCTCAATGCTTATACCAAACCTGAGACCCATCCTATAACATGAGATGTGATATCCAACTCCTTCCCGTTCCAAACCTGAGACCCTTCCTATAGCATATGTGGTATCCAACTCCTTCCCATTCCAAACATGAGACCCTTCCTATAGCAAGAATGTAATATCCAACTCCTTCCCATTCCAATCCTGAGACCATGCCTATAGCATGAGATGTGATATCTCAATGCTTCTAATACCAAACCTGAGATCCTTGCTATGACATGAGATGTGATATCCAATTCCTTCCCATTCCAAACCTGAAACCCTTCCTACAGCATGCGATGTGATATCTCAATGCTTCTAATACCAAACCTGAGACCCGTCCTATAACATGAGATGGGATATCCAACTCCTTCCCGTTCCAAACCTGAGACCCTTCCTATAGTATGAGATGTGATATCCAACTCCTTTCCATCCCAATCCTGAGACACTTCCGATAGCAGAGATGTTATATCTCAATGCTTATACCAAACCTGAGACCCTTCCTATGGCATGAGATGTGATATCCAACTCCTTCCCATTCCAATCCTGAGACCCTTCCTATAGCATGAGATGCGATATCTCAATGCTTCTAATACCAAACCTGGACCCTTCCTATAGCATGAAATGTGATATCAAACTCCGTCCCATTCCAATCCTGCGTCCCTTCCTATAGCATGAGATTTGATATCTCAATGTTTCTACTACCAAACCTGAGACCCTTCCTATAACATGAGACGTGATATCTGTTAGGAAAGATTTCGTAATTGTAGGTAATTTTCCTTCCATGTGGCAACCCCTAAACTTTATGCTGTTGTTTTCACCTTGTTCTTGACTTTGCCAGAGAAGTGCAGCCTTCTGCCGCACTCCTCTGGGCTTTCGCTCCTTTCTTACGGGGAAACTGACATGCCCTTAAGACAGTCAGTACCGGGGAACGCTGTTTCCCGTAGTTTCTTTTATCGTGTTGCGGCTTTAGTGCAACATGACACAAGAGGGTACTGTAAGCTAAGTTACAGCTCTCTTGGGTCTCTAGCCTTCTACAGGCCCTAGATACTCTTTTAGGATGGTATTTTGATCGGTGCAAGTCATTCAGGGACTGGAATGGTGGCAGCGATTGTTTTGTTTATTTTGAGCTCCTTTTGGCGTTCTGAGCACGTTTTTCGCACTGAACCCAAAATGGTGGCCTGGCTCCCAAAATGGCCAGACCACGAGGCTCCTTTGTCTTGTCCACTGACCGTCTTGCTCCCTTCACCTTCCCCAGGTCGAGCGACCCGGGGCCTTCCTTATTTGGGCATGTACTTTGCCGCGAAACACGGATGCTTTCGCGGGCTTCTACATGTCTTTTGTGTGCCTCCAGGGTGTGGGCTGGGATGTCTGGTCCCAATACACATCCTGGGTGCCAGAGAGTCTAGGGTAGTGTGAATGCCTGGGACCACCGTGGTCCGTGATTGGTCCGCGTATGGTATGTGTGTTGATGAGCGGATCTCCCATTGGCTCCCCTCCGTTTTGGCGCGAAGGGAACCGTGGATAAGAGGGAGCTGGAAACACCACTACCATGTCGATCTCCTGAGTTCTCACGAACGAAGGAATACAGGAGCCAAGTATCCTGCAACCAAGAGGCTGGACCGAGGAATCGCTGGTGACCCGCTGAAGGACTCCTCCTTTGCACTGCTGTCGTCCTGTGAAACCCTTTCCTCCTTTGATCGAACCAGAAGGCCTGTACTGGTGCTTCGACCTTTGGAATAGCAGGAACAGCTATTCCCGGCGACTTCATCAACTCCTGCCAAGTAAGCCTTCGGAAGTGTCTCTGGGCCATCCAGTTGACTGACCAGCTTACAAGGGAGTCCTGCTCTGTAACCGCCGCCAGGTTGTGTTGTATTTCAAGTCCTTGTCACTCTCCCACGCTTCGTACACTTGGCGTTCCCAAGTCTGAAGGGAGGAGTGTACATTTGGCTCGGATACACATGGCCGCTCCGTTGTCCTGCTGCGGCAACAAACTATGCTGGTTTCGTCGATTGGGACGTCTTTTTGCTCTACACGACTACGAGGCGTTCCCTGCTCTTCTGAACCTGCCAGCTGCTGAAACTAACGTGGAGAAGCCTGGGTCTGCTTGCTTCGGGGACCGGTGAGTAGTTTAGCTAGGATCTGGTCGCCCTCCTGCAGTAGCCCATTGCTTTTCCCCGCTGTGTAAAAACAGCACCCTTTTGTCCGTACTCGCGCTCTGCTTCTGCTCGCTGTGGAGGCTGCACTTGAGTTGCGGAACCTGTTCTCCTTCTGCTGTGCACTAACCCGAACTGCCTGACTTCCTCCGAAGAGCTTCCCCTTTTGCCCGTTGGCACCGGCGTGGCAGGTACTTTGAGCACAAGGCTCCACTCTTCGCAGGGCTCGGACTTCCATCTAGTTAGGTGCATCTGAAGGCGAACTGCGTCTAAAGCATTATCGCACTGCCTGTTTTCCTTCCCTTGCAGGTGGACTACACATTTCGTGCCTCTAATGCTTAAGACTGTCGTATTTGTATATATATTGTGTTGATATGGTATGTGTTGGTTTAATATTGTGATACTGTGATTTTCTCGCTGCGGTCGTTGTTTTAAAGGCCTTAAAATAAATGTGTATATATTTTTGATATAACAACTGTTTGGAGTAGTTTGTAAGCGCTCTTGCTTTGTGTGCTCATTGCGGGCTTTCAGTCACCCTCACCCCTCTTGAGACCTAGTCTTGACCGCCGAGATCGCTACCTTGATTGGTCTGGCTCGTCCAGAGGTTACCCTGTTCCAAGTAATTAGGTTGGCCTTCTGAACTTCTGCGCCACCAGGACAGAGTTCAGAAATCCGTCTTAACAAATTGGTGGCAGCGGTGGGATACGACTGAAGGTATCCAGTGTTGCGCTCGAACTAAGGCATTTCAGGTTATTCCAACCAGTACACGTAGTGAATTGTTGTAGTATAACTTTAAAAAGGCCATAGTCCTATCAAACAGTATGGAAACAAATACCTTGTTAACTTTAAATGCTTCCAAATCAGAAACATTGAAGAAGATGTGTGCGGAGAGAGGTGTTTCCTCTCAAGGCACGAAATTGGAAATGATCCAAAGAATTGTTGCATGGCAAGAAGTGCAGCTTGACGCTTTAACTTCTGAGGACAGTGCAGAAGGTGGTGGGGCTGCTCTCACTGGTAGAACCGACGGTTCTGCCGCTGCACTGATCCATCGCGACCACGAGGACAGGGAGGATGTGATGTCTAATGTTTCCTCTGCCAGTGCTGATGGGGAGGCTATGCTTGAATTCAAGAAGCAAGAGCTGCGATTTAGGCAGCAGGAGCTTGAATTTAGCATAGCCAAACTAAAAATCGAACAGGCAGAAAAACAAAAAGACAGGGATCACCAGTTGGAACTGGCCAAGCTTCAGGTTGCAAATGGGTCCAAGGGTCCTGGACATGGGTCTGGGGCTTCCTCTCATCCACGGTTTCCGAAAGATCTGCTCAGTGTGTATGAAGAAAGGAATGACATTATGGACTGGCTGAATGCGTTTGAGTATGCATGCGAAGTTCAAGAAGTTGACAATGCTGATAAGATTGCATGGTTACTCAGCAGACTGCCCCATTCTGGCTGTAGTGCCATTATGGAAATGTCAAAGGCTGAGCGAGCTGATTTCGCAATGTTAAAGCAAACTCTCTTTTTAAAGTTTGGGAAGACTCCGGACCAATATTTAAAGCGTTTTCGAGAGTATAAGAAAAAGGAAGGTGGTACTTGGGTATCTTATGTCGCGGAATCTTTGAAAAACTTAACTGGCTGAGTTGAAGGTTATAAGGTTTCTACCTTCGAAGGCATGATAAATCTTGTCATGCTGGAACATATTTTTGCTTCTTCTTCCCCGGAGCTTAAGCAGCATTTGGCCGATTCGAAGGAGATAGATCCTAAGAAGCTGGCCATTGCAGCAGACTTATGGGTGTCACATCGAGTGTCCCATAAGGACAAAACTCATCCTGGTAAGCAGGAGGAAGGGAAAAAGTCCAAAGATATGGAGGGTGGGGAATCTGCTAAATCTTCTTCCCATAAGGGTCACAAAAAGAAAAACAAGGGTAAGACACAAGAGAACTCACAGGGCAGTGGAGGTCCGCCTCCGAAACAGAACTCTGGTTACAATAAGCCTCCCTACGTAAACAGACCCACTGGGGCTTGTTTTTCTTGTGGAGCAACTGACCACGTGAAGGGGGATCCCCGTTGTAAGGTTAGACCTTTGGGGGTCCACTCCGCTAATCTGGCCTTCTCCTCCTACGAGGAAGAAGAGATTACAGGAGCATCCTTCTCCTCAGACTCATTTCCCAGCCGAATAGAGGCTGAGGTAGTTTTAGTGTCCCTGGGTTCCTGGGAGCCTAAAGTCGCAGAGGCTTATGCTAGGATTCCGGATAATACCAAGCACTACTTTAAAGACAGTGTGCTGATCAATGGAGTGGATACTCCAGCTCTTAGGGATAGTGGGTGCAGTCGCACTGTAGTGGATTCTACCTTGGTAGACTCAGAGGAAGTTGCCAGAGCTACTCTGATGCCCACTAAGTTGGCTGACGGCCCCCTCCGTATGTTTCCCGTAATACCTGTAAATCTTACTTTAAATGGTACAGCAGTCAGGATTCCAGTGAGCATTCAGAGAAACGTCCCGGGAAAGGTCTTGTTAGGTAATGATCTCAGAGCTTTAGGGCTCGTAGGAGACACTGCCGAAAGACCCTACACACGGTCTCAAGCACGGGCAGCATTGGCCAAGTCCAATACGCCGCCCCAGCCGAAGGGGAAACCCAAGGCGAAAGGAGTCAATAAGTCACGACGAGGGAAAGAGAATATTCCCCCGAGCTCGCCTACCACTGCGGTGGAGGAAGTTGGTCAATCGCCCGGGCCTGACGAGGAGGTGGCGATGCCTGAAGTATTCGACCCCAACGATCATCCTGAACTAAAAGACTTGTTAGTTGAAGGAGGTCCTGATAGGGACGAATTCAGTAAAGGCCAACGTGAGTGCCCATCTCTGGAAGGCCTAAGGAGACCGGCCTGCTCCCACCTTGAGGGTGAACCTCCTGGGACGCATAGGATTTATTGGGAAGGTGGACTCCTGTATAGTGAGCCCACAGAGTCTACAGAAGGAGACCATAGGAGGTTGGTGGTTCCCCTTGCTGTTAGGCCCTTTCTCCTGCAGTTGGCGCATGAAGTTCCCCTTGCTGGTCACCTTGGTATGAAGAGGACCAAGCAAAGGTTATCCATGCACTTCTACTGGCCCAAGATGGGGGTGCAAGTAGAAAGTCACTGCAGGAGTTGTGCCTCCTGCCAGTTGTCTGGTAAGGTTGGCGCGACAATCCAAGCTCCGTTGGTACCGCTCCCAGTTGTGGGGGTACCATTTGAAAGGGTAGGGATCGACATCGTTGGTCCCCTTGACCCGCAAACATCCTCGGGCAATAGGTTTATCCTGGTGCTGGTCGACCATGCAACCAGGTATCCTGAGGCCATCCCATTGAAAACTGTAACTGCCAAGTCAGTTGCAAAAGCTTTACTCGGCATATTTACTAGGGTTGGCTTCCCTAAAGAAGTTGTGTCAGATCGTGGCAGCAACTTTATGTCGAAGTATATGCAGGCTATGTGGAAAGAATGTGGGGTCACCTACAAGTTCTCTTCTGCATACCACCCCCAGACCAATGGTCTGGTGGAACGTTTCAACAGAACGTTAAAGAGCATGATTGGGGCTCTGGAGGAGCCTCAAAGAAGAAAATGGGATCTTCTTTTACCATGCTTACTGTTTGCCTACCGAGAGGTACCACAGGAGGGTGTTGGCTTCAGCCCCTTCGAACTTCTGTTCGGTCATCCCGTACGGGGACCCTTAGCCATCGTCAAAGAGGGATGGGAGATGCCCACTCCCCCTGTTACTACCAATGTAGTTGATTATGTGCTAGGGCTCAGAAAACGGATGGTACTTCTGATGGGCTTGGCTAGTGATAAATTGAAGGCAGGGCAAGCGCTGGTGAAACATTGGTACGACCAGAAAGCTTCCCTCATCAACTTTACACCTGGTCAGCAAGTCCTGATCATGAATCCCATAAGGCCTCGAGCTTTACAGGACAAATGGTCAGGCCCTTACACAGTGGTGGAGCCCCTGGGTGAGGTCAACTATTTAGTGGACCTTGGAAGGCCTGGACAGGCTCCAAAAGTGTTTCACGTAAATAGGCTGAAGGCTTTCGTCCCAAGAGTCGAAATCGCAGCACAGCTACTGGCTTCAGATGTTGAGGAAGAGGAGTCTGAACCTCTTCCCGACCTGTTCCAAAGCGGTCCTTCAGATAGCTCCTTTGAGGGTGTCCGAGTGGCCCCTCACCTGACTTCTGATCAGCAGGCTGAGGTGAAAAGTTTGCTTAGGCAGTTTTCCCCCCTGTTTTCACAGTCGCCTGGTTTGACACCTTGGTGCAAACAGTAACATTGACACAGGAGACAGTGTACCTACCAAAAGTAGGGGATACAGGATGTCAGACAAAGTACGGTCTTATATTAAGACCGAGGTCAACAAGATGTTAGACCTTGGGGTGATTGAACCCTCTAGTAGTCCTTGGTCCAGCCCTGTGGTGTTGGTTCCAAAGGCAGGCACTTCTGAATTGAGGTTCTGCGTGGATTACAGGGCTCTGAATGCTGTCACCAAGACAGATGCCCACCCCTTGCCTCGAACAGATGAGCTGGTGGATACTTTGGGTGCCTCCAAGTACCTCAGCACGTTTGACCTCACTGCTGGCTATTGGCAAATAGCTTTAGCAGAACATGCCAAGGAGAAGACAGCATTTTCTACTCCAGACGGCCTTTACCAATTCCGGGTAATGCCGTTCGGGTTGAAGAATGCACCTGCCACTTTCCAGAGGCTTGTGAATCATGTGTTGAATGGGTTGGATGAATTCTGTCTTGCATATCTGGACGATATAGCAGTTTTCAGTGCCACCTGGGAAGACCATGTGAAACACCTCGGGATTGTGCTCCAGGCTCTTCAGAAAGCCCACTTGACCATAAAGGCTAGTAAATGCCATATTGGACAAGGCTCAGTGGTTTACCTTGGACATGAAGTAGGTGGAGGGAGGATACAGCCTCTACCCAGTAAAGTACAAGCAGTACGAGACTGGCCTACCCCCACTACGCAAACCCAAGTGAGAGCCTTCTTAGGACTCACGGGGTATTACCGCAATTTTGTGGCAGACTATGGCACCATAGCTGCCCCTCTGACTGCCCTCACAACTCCGACGAAACCCAAGAAGGTAACTTGGACAGACGAGTGTGAGAAGGCCTTCAATGGCTTAAAAGACTCCTTGTGCCAGGCCCCTGTCCTCAGGGCCCCGGATTATCAAAGACCTTTTATCGTGCAGACGGATGCCTCTGACACTGGGATAGGAGCTGTACTATCACAAGTAGATGAGAAGGGTAAGGAACACCCTATCGGTTTTATTAGTCGCCAGCTTAAGGACAGAGAGCTCAGATGGTCCACGGTAGAGAAAGAATGTTTCTCTGTTGTGTGGGCCCTAAGGAAGCTGAGGCCCTACCTCTATGGGACCCACTTCACTGTGCAGACTGACCATAAGCCGTTAAAGTGGCTAATGAACATGAAGGGGGAGAATCCAAAGTTGCTTAGGTGGTCCATAAGTCTACAAGGCTTCGACTTCACTATTGAGCATAGGCCAGGTGTCCAACATAGCAATGCTGATGGGTTGTCCAGAATGTTTAACCGACCTGAACAAGAGACTCATCCAGGGGTGGATTAGTTCCCCCTGTCCATAGTCTGGGAGGGGCGAGTGTTAGGAAAGATTTCGTAATTGTAGGTAATTTTCCTTCCATGTGGCAACCCCTAAACTTTTTGCTGTTGTTTTCACCTTGTTCTTGACTTTGCCAGAGAAGTGCAGCCTTCTGCCGCACTCCTCTGGGCTTTCGCTCCTTTCTTACGGGGAAACTGACATGCCCTTAAGACAGTCAGTACCGGGGAACGCTGTTTCCCGTAGTTTCTTTTATCGTGTTGCGGCTTTAGTGCAACATGACACAAGAGGGCACTATAAGCTAAGTTACAGCTCTCTTGGGTCTCTAGCCTTCTACAGGCCCTAGATACTCTTTTAGGATGGTATTTTGATCGGTGCAAGTCATTCAGGGACTGGAATGGTGGCAGCGATCGTTTTGTTTATTTTGAGCTCCTTTTGGCGTTCTGAGCACGTTTTTCGCACTGAACCCAAAATGGTGGCCTGGCTCCCAAAATGGCCAGACCACGAGGCTCCTTTGTCTTGTCCACTGACCGTCTTGCTCCCTTCACCTTCCCCAGGTCGAGCGACCTGGGGCCTTCCTTATTTGGGCATGTACTTTCCCGCGAAACGTGGTTGCTTTCGCGGGCTTCTACATGTCGTTTGTGTGCCTCCAGGGTGTGGGCTGGGATGTCTGGTCCCAATACACATCCTGGGTGCCAGAGAGTCTAGGGTAGTGTGAATGCCTGGGACCACCGTGGTCCGTGATTGGTCCGCGTATGGTATGTGTGTTGATGAGCGGATCTCCCATTGGCTCCCCTCCGTTTTGGCGTGAAGGGAACCGTGGATAAGAGGGAGCTGGAAACACCACTACCATGTCGATCTCCTGAGTTCTCACGAACGAAGGAATACAGGAGCCAAGTATCCTGCAACCAAGAGGCTGGACCGAGGAATCGCTGGTGACCCGCTGAAGGACTCCTCCTTTGCACTGCTGTCGTCCTGTGAAACCCTTTCCTCCTTTGATCGAACCAGAAGGCCTGTACTGGTGCTTCGACCTTTGGAATAGCAGGAACAGCTATTCCCGGCGACTTCATCAACTCCTCCCAAGTAAGCCTTCGGAAGTGTCTCTGGGCCATCCAGTTGACTGACCAGCTTACAAGGGAGTCCTGCTCTGTAACCGCCGCCAGGTTGTGTTGTATTTCGAGTCCTTGTCACTCTCCCACGCTTCGTACACTTGGCGTTCCCAAGTCTGAAGGGAGGAGTGTACATTTGGCTCGGATACACACGGCCGCTCCGTTGTCCTGCTGCGGCAACAAACTGTGCTGGTTTCGTCGATTGGGACGTCTTTTTGCTCTACACGACTACGAGGCGTTCCCTGCTCTTCTGAACCTGCCAGCTGCAGAAACTAACGTGGAGAAGCCTGGGTCTGCTTGCTTCGGGGACCGGTGAGTAGTTTAGCTAGGATCTGGTCGCCCTCCTGCAGTAGCCCATTGCTTTTCCCCGCTGTGTAAAAACAGCACCCTTTTGTCCGTACTCGTGCTCTGCTTCTGCTCGCTGTGGAGGCTGCGCTTGAGTTGCGGAACCTGTTCTCCTTCTGCTGTGCACTAACCCGAACTGCCTGACTTCCTCCGAAGAGCTTCCCCTTTTGCCCGTTGGCACCGGCGTGGCAGGTACTTTGAGCACAAGGCTCCACTCTTCGCAGGGCTCGGACTTCCATCTAGTTAGGTGCATCTGAAGGCGAACTGCGTCTAAAGCATTATCGCACTGCCTGTTTTCCTTCCCTTGCAGGTGGACTACACATTTCGTGCCTCTAATGCTTAAGACTGTCATATTTGTATATATATTGTGTTGATATGGTATGTGTTGGTTTAATATTGTGATACTGTGATTTTCTCGCTGCGGTCGTTGTTTTAAAGGTCTTAAAATAAATGTGTATATATTTTTGATATAACAACTGTTTGGAGTAGTTTGTAAGCGCTCTTGCTTTGTGTGCTCATTGCAGGCTTTCAGTCACCCTCACCCCTCTTGAGACCTAGTCTTGACCGCCGCGATCGCTACCTTGATTGGTCTGGCTCGTCCAGAGGTTACCCTGTTCCAAGTAATTAGGTTGGCCTTCTGAACTTCTGCGCCACCAGGACAGAGTTCAGAAATCCGTCTTAACAATATCCAACTCCTTCCCATTCCAATCCTAAGACTCTTCCTATAGCATGAGATGTGATATCTCAATGCTTCTACCAAACCTGAGACCCTTCTATAGCATGAGATGTGATATCCGACTCCTTCCCATTCCAATCCTCAGACACTTCCTATAGCATGAGATGTGATATCTCAATGCTTCTAATACCAAACCTGAGACCCGTCCTATGGCATGAGATTTGATATCAAACTCCTTCCCAATCCAATCCTGAGACCCTTCCTATAGCATGAGATATGATATCCAACTCCTTCCCATTCCAATCCTGAAACCCTTCCTACACCATGAGATGTGATATCTTAATGCTTCTAATACCAAACCTGAGACCCGTCCTATAACATGAGATGTGATATCCAAATCCTTCCCCTTCCAAACCTGAGACCCTTCCTTTAGCATGAGACGTGATATCCAGCTCCTTCTCATTCCAATCCTGAGACCCTTCCGATAGCATGAGATGTGATATCTCAATGCTTCTAATATCAAAACTGAGACACTCCCTATAGCATGAGATGTGATATCTAAGTCCTTCCCATTCCAATCCTGAGACCCTTCGGATAGCAGAGATGTGATATCTCAATCCTTATACCAAACCTGAGACCCTTCCTATGGCATGAGATGTGATATCCAACTCCTTCTCATTCCAATCCTGAGACCCCTCCTATAGCATGAGATGGGATATCTCAATGCTTCTACCAAACCTGACACCCTTCCTTTAGCATGAGATGTGATATCCAACTCCTTCCCATTCCAATCCTGAGACCCTTACTATAGCATGAGATGTGATATCTCAATGCTTCTAATACCAAACCTGAGATCCTTCCTATAACATGAGATGTGATATCCAAATCCTTCCCCTTCCAAACCTGAGACCCTCCCTTTAGCATGAGATGTGATATCCAACTCCTTCCCATTCCAATCCTGAGACCCTTCTGATAGCATGAGATGTGATGTCTCAATGCTTCTACCAAACCTGAGATCCTTCCGATAGCATGAGATGTGATATCTCAATGCTTCTAATACCAAACCTGAGATCCTTCCTATAACATGAGATGTGATATTAAAATCCTTCCCCTTACAAACCTGAGACCCTCCCTTTAGCGTGAGATGTGATATCCAACTCCTTCCCATTTCAATCCTGAGACCCTTCTGATAGCATGAGATGTGATGTCTCAATGCCTCTAATACCAAACCTGAGATCCTACCTCTAACATGAAATGTGATATCCAACTCCTTCCCCTTCCAAACCTGAGAGCCGTCCTATTGCATGAGATGTGATATCCAACTCCTTCCCATTCCAATCCTGAGACTCTTCCTATAGCATGAGATGTGATATCTCAATGCTTCTACCAAACCTGAGACCCTTCCTATAGCATGAGATGTGATATCCAACTCCTTCTTATTCCAATCCTCAGACACTTCCTATAGCATGAGATGTGATATCTCAATGCTTCTAATACCAAACCTGAGACCCTTCCTATGGCATGAGATTTGATATCAAACTCCTTCCCAATCCAATCCTGAGATCCTTCCTATAACATGAGATGTGATATCCAAATCCTTCCCCTTCCAAACCAGAGACCCTCCCTTTAGCGTGAGATGTGATATCCAACTCCTTCCCATTCCAATCCTTAGACCCTTCTGATAGCATGAGATGTGATGTCTCAATGCCTCTAATACCAAACCTGTGATCCTACATCTAACATGAAATGTGATATCCAACTCCTTCCCCTTCCAAACCTGAGAGCCTTCCTATAACATGAGATGTGATATCGAAGTTCTTCCCATTCCAATCCTGAGACCCTTCCTATAACATGAGATGTGATATCCAACTCCTTCCCATTCCAACCTGAGACCCTTCCTATAGCATGAGATGGGATATCCAACTACTTCCAAATCCAATCCTGATACCCTTCCGATAGCATGAGATGTGATATCCCAATGCTTCTACCAAACCTGAGACCCATACTATGGCATGAGATGTGATATCAAACTCCTTCCCATTCCAATCCCGAGACCCTTCCTATAGCTTGAGATGTGATATCCAACTCCTTCCCATTCCAATTCTGAGACCCTTCCTATACCAGGAGACTTGCTATCTCAATGCTTCTAATACCAAACCTGACACCCATCCTATAACATGAGTTGTGATATCCAAATCCTTCCCCTTCCAAACCTGAGACCCTTCCTTTATCATAAGATGTGATATCCAACTCCTTCCCATTCCAATCCTGAGACCCTTCCCATATCATGAGATTTGTTATCTCAATGCTTCTAATATCAAACTTGAGACCCTCCCTATAGCATGAGATGTGATATCCAAGTCCTTCCCATTCAAATTCTGAGACCCTTCCTTTAGCATGAGATGTGATATCTCAATGCTTCTAATACCAAACCTGATTTCCTTCCTATAACATGAGATGTGATATCCAAATACTTCCCATTCCAATCCTGAGACCCTTCCTATAGCATGAGATGTGATATCTCAATGCTTCTACCAAACCTGAGACCCTTCCTATAGCATGAGATGTGATATCCAACTCCTTCCCATTCCAATCCTGAGACCCTTCCTATAACATGAGATGTGATGTCTCAATGCTTCTAATACCAAACCTGAGATCCTTCCTATGGCATGAGATGTGATATCCAACTCCTTCCCATTCCAACCTGAGACCCTTCCTATAGCATGAGATGGGATATCCAACTCCTTCCCATTCCAATCCTGAGACCCTTCTGATAGCATGAGATGTGATATCTCAATGCTTCTAATACCAAACCTGAGATCCTTCCGATAACATGAGATGTGATATCTCAATTCTTCTAATACCAAACCTGAGATCCTTCCTATAACATGAAATGTGATATCCTACTCCTTCCCTTTCCAAACGTGAGACCCTCCCTATAGCATGAGATGTGATATCCAACTCCTTCCCATTCCAATCCTGAGACCCTTCCTATAGCATGAGATGTGATATCTCAATGCTTATACCAAACCTGAGACCCTTCCTACAGCATGAGATGTGATATCCAACTCCTTCCCATTCCAATCCTGAGACCCTTCCTATAACATGAGATGTGATATCCCAATGCTTCTAATTCCAAACCTGAGATCCTTCCGATAGCATGAGATGTGATATCTCAATTCTTCTAATACCAAACCTGAGATCCTTCCTATAACACGAGATTTGATATCCAAATCCTTCCCCTTCCAAACCTGAGACCCTCCCTTTGGCATGAGATGTGATATCCAACTCCTTCCCATTCCAACCCTGGGACCCTTCTGATAGCATGAGACGTGATATCTCAATGCTTCTAATACCAAACCTGAGACCCTTCCTATAGCATGATATGGGATATCCAACTCCTTCCCAATCCAATCCTGAGACCCTTCTGATAGCATGAGATGTGATATCTCAATGCTTTTACCAAACCTGAGACCCTTCCTATGGCATGAGATGTGATATCAAACTCCTTCCCATTCGAATCCTGAGACCCTTCCCATACCATGAGATGTGATATCTCAATGTTTCTCATACCAAACCTGAGGCCCTTCCTATAGCAAGAGATGTGGTATACAAATCCTTCCCATTCCAAACCTAAAACCCTTCCTATAGCATGAGATGTGGTATCCGACTCCTTCCCAATCCAATCCTGAGACCCTTCCTATAGCATGAGATGAAATATCACAATGCTTGTAATACCAAATCTGAGTCCCTTCATATAGCATGAGATGTGATATCCAACTCCTTCCCATTCCAATCTGAGACCCTTCCTATAGCATGAGATGTGACATCTCAATGCTTCTAATACCAAACCTGAGACCCTTCCTATAGCCTGAGATGGCATATCCAACTCCTTCCCATTCCAATCCTGAGACACTTACGATAGCAGAGATGTGATATCTCAATGCTTATACCAAACCTGAGACCCATCCTATAACATGAGATGTGATATCCAACTCCTTCCCGTTCCAAACCTGAGACCCTTCCTATAGCATATGTGGTATCCAACTCCTTCCCATTCCAAACATGAGACCCTTCCTATAGTAAGAATGTAATATCCAACTCCTTCCCATTCCAATCCTGAGACCATGCCTATAGCATGAGATGTGATATCTCAATGCTTCTAATACCAAACCTGAGATCCTTGCTATGACATGAGATGTGATATCCAATTCCTTCCCATTCCAAACCTGAAACCCTTCCTACAGCATGCGATGTGATATCTCAATGCTTCTAATACCAAACCTGAGACCCGTCCTATAACATGAGATGGGATATCCAACTCCTTCCCGTTCCAAACCTGAGACCCTTCCTATAGTATGAGATGTGATATCCAACTCCTTTCCATCCCAATCCTGAGACACTTCCGATAGCAGAGATATTATATCTCAATGCTTATACCAAACCTGAGACCCTTCCTATGGCATGAGATGTGATATCCAACTCCTTCCCATTCCAATCCTGAGACCCTTCCTATAGCATGAGATGCGATATCTCAATGCTTCTAATACCAAACCTGGACCCTTCCTATAGCATGAAATGTGATATCAAACTCCGTCCCATTCCAATCCTGCGTCCCTTCCTATAGCATGAGATTTGATATCTCAATGTTTCTACTACCAAACCTGAGACCCTTGCTATAACATGAGACGTGATATCTGTTAGGAAAGATTTCGTAATTGTAGGTAATTTTCCTTCCATGTGGCAACCCCTAAACTTTTTGCTGTTGTTTTCACCTTGTTCTTGACTTTGCCAGAGAAGTGCAGCCTTCTGCCGCACTCCTCTGGGCTTTCGCTCCTTTCTTACGGGGAAACTGACATGCCCTTAAGACAGTCAGTACCGGGGAACGCTGTTTCCCGTAGTTTCTTTTATCGTGTTGCGGCTTTAGTGCAACATGACACAAGAGGGTACTGTAAGCTAAGTTACAGCTCTCTTGGGTCTCTAGCCTTCTACAGGCCCTAGATACTCTTTTAGGATGGTATTTTGATCGGTGCAAGTCATTCAGGGACTGGAATGGTGGCAGCGATTGTTTTGTTTATTTTGAGCTCCTTTTGGCGTTCTGAGCACGTTTTTCGCACTGAACCCAAAATGGTGGCCTGGCTCCCAAAATGGCCAGACCACGAGGCTCCTTTGTCTTGTCCACTGACCGTCTTGCTCCCTTCACCTTCCCCAGGTCGAGCGACCCGGGGCCTTCCTTATTTGGGCATGTACTTTGCCGCGAAACACGGATGCTTTCGCGGGCTTCTACATGTCTTTTGTGTGCCTCCAGGGTGTGGGCTGGGATGTCTGGTCCCAATACACATCCTGGGTGCCAGAGAGTCTAGGGTAGTGTGAATGCCTGGGACCACCGTGGTCCGTGATTGGTCCGCGTATGGTATGTGTGTTGATGAGCGGATCTCCCATTGGCTCCCCTCCGTTTTGGCGCGAAGGGAACCGTGGATAAGAGGGAGCTGGAAACACCACTACCATGTCGATCTCCTGAGTTCTCACGAACGAAGGAATACAGGAGCCAAGTATCCTGCAACCAAGAGGCTGGACCGAGGAATCGCTGGTGATCCGCTGAAGGACTCCTCCTTTGCACTGCTGTCGTCCTGTGAAACCCTTTCCTCCTTTGATCGAACCAGAAGGCCTGTACTGGTGCTTCGACCTTTGGAATAGCAGGAACAGCTATTCCCGGCGACTTCATCAACTCCTGCCAAGTAAGCCTTCGGAAGTGTCTCTGGGCCATCCAGTTGACTGACCAGCTTACAAGGGAGTCCTGCTCTGTAACCGCCGCCAGGTTGTGTTGTATTTCAAGTCCTTGTCACTCTCCCACGCTTCGTACACTTGGCGTTCCCAAGTCTGAAGGGAGGAGTGTACATTTGGCTCGGATACACATGGCCGCTCCGTTGTCCTGCTGCGGCAACAAACTATGCTGGTTTCGTCGATTGGGACGTCTTTTTGCTCTACACGACTACGAGGCGTTCCCTGCTCTTCTGAACCTGCCAGCTGCTGAAACTAACGTGGAGAAGCCTGGGTCTGCTTGCTTCGGGGACCGGTGAGTAGTTTAGCTAGGATCTGGTCGCCCTCCTGCAGTAGCCCATTGCTTTTCCCCGCTGTGTAAAAACAGCACCCTTTTGTCCGTACTCGCGCTCTGCTTCTGCTCGCTGTGGAGGCTGCGCTTGAGTTGCGGAACCTGTTCTCCTTCTGCTGTGCACTAACCCGAACTGCCTGACTTCCTCCGAAGAGCTTCCCCTTTTGCCCGTTGGCACCGGCGTGGCAGGTACTTTGAGCACAAGGCTCCACTCTTCGCAGGGCTCGGACTTCCATCTAGTTAGGTGCATCTGAAGGCGAACTGCGTCTAAAGCATTATCGCACTGCCTGTTTTCCTTCCCTTGCAGGTGGACTACACATTTCGTGCCTCTAATGCTTAAGACTGTCGTATTTGTATATATATTGTGTTGATATGGTATGTGTTGGTTTAATATTGTGATACTGTGATTTTCTCGCTGCGGTCGTTGTTTTAAAGGCCTTAAAATAAATGTGTATATATTTTTGATATAACAACTGTTTGGAGTAGTTTGTAAGCGCTCTTGCTTTGTGTGCTCATTGCGGGCTTTCAGTCACCCTCACCCCTCTTGAGACCTAGTCTTGACCGCCGAGATCGCTACCTTGATTGGTCTGGCTCGTCCAGAGGTTACCCTGTTCCAAGTAATTAGGTTGGCCTTCTGAACTTCTGCGCCACCAGGACAGAGTTCAGAAATCCGTCTTAACAAATTGGTGGCAGCGGTGGGATACGACTGAAGGTATCCAGTGTTGCGCTCGAACTAAGGCATTTCAGGTTATTCCAACCAGTACACGTAGTGAATTGTTGTAGTATAACTTTAAAAAGGCCATAGTCCTATCAAACAGTATGGAAACAAATACCTTGTTAACTTTAAATGCTTCCAAATCAGAAACATTGAAGAAGATGTGTGCGGAGAGAGGTGTTTCCTCTCAAGGCACGAAATTGGAAATGATCCAAAGAATTGTTGCATGGCAAGAAGTGCAGCTTGACGCTTTAACTTCTGAGGACAGTGCAGAAGGTGGTGGGGCTGCTCTCACTGGTAGAACCGACGGTTCTGCCGCTGCACTGATCCATCGCGACCACGAGGACAGGGAGGATGTGATGTCTAATGTTTCCTCTGCCAGTGCTGATGGGGAGGCTATGCTTGAATTCAAGAAGCAAGAGCTGCGATTTAGGCAGCAGGAGCTTGAATTTAGCATAGCCAAACTAAAAATCGAACAGGCAGAAAAACAAAAAGACAGGGATCACCAGTTGGAACTGGCCAAGCTTCAGGTTGCAAATGGGTCCAAGGGTCCTGGACATGGGTCTGGGGCTTCCTCTCATCCACGGTTTCCGAAAGATCTGCTCAGTGTGTATGAAGAAAGGAATGACATTATGGACTGGCTGAATGCGTTTGAGTATGCATGCGAAGTTCAAGAAGTTGACAATGCTGATAAGATTGCATGGTTACTCAGCAGACTGCCCCATTCTGGCTGTAGTGCCATTATGGAAATGTCAAAGGCTGAGCGAGCTGATTTCGCAATGTTAAAGCAAACTCTCTTTTTAAAGTTTGGGAAGACTCCGGACCAATATTTAAAGCGTTTTCGAGAGTATAAGAAAAAGGAAGGTGGTACTTGGGTATCTTATGTCGCGGAATCTTTGAAAAACTTAACTGGCTGAGTTGAAGGTTATAAGGTTTCTACCTTCGAAGGCATGATAAATCTTGTCATGCTGGAACATATTTTTGCTTCTTCTTCCCCGGAGCTTAAGCAGCATTTGGCCGATTCGAAGGAGATAGATCCTAAGAAGCTGGCCATTGCAGCAGACTTATGGGTGTCACATCGAGTGTCCCATAAGGACAAAACTCATCCTGGTAAGCAGGAGGAAGGGAAAAAGTCCAAAGATATGGAGGGTGGGGAATCTGCTAAATCTTCTTCCCATAAGGGTCACAAAAAGAAAAACAAGGGTAAGACACAAGAGAACTCACAGGGCAGTGGAGGTCCGCCTCCGAAACAGAACTCTGGTTACAATAAGCCTCCCTACGTAAACAGACCCACTGGGGCTTGTTTTTCTTGTGGAGCAACTGACCACGTGAAGGGGGATCCCCGTTGTAAGGTTAGACCTTTGGGGGTCCACTCCGCTAATCTGGCCTTCTCCTCCTACGAGGAAGAAGAGATTACAGGAGCATCCTTCTCCTCAGACTCATTTCCCAGCCGAATAGAGGCTGAGGTAGTTTTAGTGTCCCTGGGTTCCTGGGAGCCTAAAGTCGCAGAGGCTTATGCTAGGATTCCGGATAATACCAAGCACTACTTTAAAGACAGTGTGCTGATCAATGGAGTGGATACTCCAGCTCTTAGGGATAGTGGGTGCAGTCGCACTGTAGTGGATTCTACCTTGGTAGACTCAGAGGAAGTTGCCAGAGCTACTCTGATGCCCACTAAGTTGGCTGACGGCCCCCTCCGTATGTTTCCCGTAATACCTGTAAATCTTACTTTAAATGGTACAACAGTCAGGATTCCAGTGAGCATTCAGAGAAACGTCCCGGGAAAGGTCTTGTTAGGTAATGATCTCAGAGCTTTAGGGCTCGTAGGAGACACTGCCGAAAGACCCTACACACGGTCTCAAGCACGGGCAGCATTGGCCAAGTCCAATACGCCGCCCCAGCCGAAGGGGAAACCCAAGGCGAAAGGAGTCAATAAGTCACGACGAGGGAAAGAGAATATTCCCCCGAGCTCGCCTACCACTGCGGTGGAGGAAGTTGGTCAATCGCCCGGGCCTGACGAGGAGGTGGCGATGCCTGAAGTATTCGACCCCAACGATCATCCTGAACTAAAAGACTTGTTAGTTGAAGGAGGTCCTGATAGGGACGAATTCAGTAAAGGCCAACGTGAGTGCCCATCTCTGGAAGGCCTAAGGAGACCGGCCTGCTCCCACCTTGAGGGTGAACCTCCTGGGACGCATAGGATTTATTGGGAAGGTGGACTCCTGTATAGTGAGCCCACAGAGTCTACAGAAGGAGACCATAGGAGGTTGGTGGTTCCCCTTGCTGTTAGGCCCTTTCTCCTGCAGTTGGCGCATGAAGTTCCCCTTGCTGGTCACCTTGGTATGAAGAGGACCAAGCAAAGGTTATCCATGCACTTCTACTGGCCCAAGATGGGGGTGCAAGTAGAAAGTCACTGCAGGAGTTGTGCCTCCTGCCAGTTGTCTGGTAAGGTTGGCGCGACAATCCAAGCTCCGTTGGTACCGCTCCCAGTTGTGGGGGTACCATTTGAAAGGGTAGGGATCGACATCGTTGGTCCCCTTGACCCGCAAACATCCTCGGGCAATAGGTTTATCCTGGTGCTGGTCGACCATGCAACCAGGTATCCTGAGGCCATCCCATTGAAAACTGTAACTGCCAAGTCAGTTGCAAAAGCTTTACTCGGCATATTTACTAGGGTTGGCTTCCCTAAAGAAGTTGTGTCAGATCGTGGCAGCAACTTTATGTCGAAGTATATGCAGGCTATGTGGAAAGAATGTGGGGTCACCTACAAGTTCTCTTCTGCATACCACCCCCAGACCAATGGTCTGGTGGAACGTTTCAACAGAACGTTAAAGAGCATGATTGGGGCTCTGGAGGAGCCCCAGAGAAGAAAATGGGATCTTCTTTTACCATGCTTACTGTTTGCCTACCGAGAGGTACCACAGGAGGGTGTTGGCTTCAGCCCCTTCGAACTTCTGTTCGGTCATCCCGTACGGGGACCCTTAGCCATCGTCAAAGAGGGATGGGAGATGCCCACTCCCCCTGTTACTACCAATGTAGTTGATTATGTGCTAGGGCTCAGAAAACGGATGGTACTTCTGATGGGCTTGGCTAGTGATAAATTGAAGGCAGGGCAAGTGCTGGTGAAACATTGGTACGACCAGAAAGCTTCCCTCATCAACTTTACACCTGGTCACCAAGTCCTGATCATGAATCCAATAAGGCCTCGCGCTTTACAGGACAAATGGTCAGGCCCTTACACAGTGGTGGAGCCCCTGGGTGAGGTTAACTATTTAGTGGACCTTGGAAGGCCTGGACAGGCTCCAAAAGTGTTTCACGTGAATAGGCTGACGGCTTTCGTCCCAAGAGTCGAAATCGCAGCACTGCTACTGGCTTCAGACGTTGAGGAAGAGGAGTCTGAACCTCTTCCCGACCTGTTCCAAAGCGGTCCTTCAGATAGCTCCTTTGAGGGTGTCCGAGTGGCCCCTCACCTGACTTCTGATCAGCAGGCTGAGGTGAAAAGTTTGCTTAGGCAGTTTTCCCCCCTGTTTTCACAGTCCCCTGGTTTGACACCTTGGTGCAAACATAACATTGACACAGGAGACAGTGTACCTACCAAAAGTAGGGGATACAGGATGTCAGACAAAGTACGGTCTTATATTAAGACTGAGGTCAACAAGATGTTAGATCTTGGGGTGATTGAACCCTCTAGTAGTCCTTGGTCCAGCCCAGTGGTGTTGGTTCCAAAAGCAGGCACTTCTGAATTGAGGTTCTGCGTGGATTACAGGGCTCTGAATGCTGTCACCAAGACAGATGCACACCCCTTGCCTCGAACAGATGAGCTAGTGGATACTTTGGGTGCCTCCAAGTACCTCAGCACGTTTGACCTCACTGCTGGCTATTGGCAAATAGCTTTAGCAGAACATGCCAAGGAGAAGACAGCATTTTCTACTCCAGACGGCCTTTACCAATTCCGGGTAATGCCGTTCGGGTTGAAGAATGCACCTGCCACATTCCAGAGGCTTGTGAATCATGTGTTGAATGGGTTGGACGAATTCTGCCTTGCATATCTGGACGATATAGCAGTTTTCAGTGCCACCTGGGAAGACCATGTGAAACACCTCAGGATTGTGCTCCAGGCTCTTCAGAAAGCCCACTTGACCATAAAGGCTAGTAAATGCCAGATTGGACAAGGCTCAGTGGTTTACCTTGGACATGAAGTAGGTGGAGGGAGGATACAGCCTCTACCCAGTAAAGTACAAGCAGTACGAGACTGGCCTACCCCCACTACGCAAACCCAAGTGAGAGCCTTCTTAGGGCTCACGGGGTATTACCACAATTTTGTGGCAGACTATGGCACCATAGCTGCTCCTCTGACTGCCCTCACAACTCCGAAGAAACCCAAGAAGGTAACTTGGACCGACGAGTGTGAGAAGGCCTTCAATGGCTTAAAAGACTCCTTGTGCCAGGCCCCTGTCCTCAGGGCCCCGGATTATCAAAGACCTTTTATCGTGCAGACGGACGCCTCTGACACTGGGATAGGAGCTGTACTATCACAAGTAGATGAGAAGGGTAAGGAACACCCTGTCGGTTTTATTAGTCGCCAGCTTAAGGACAGAGAGCTCAGATGGTCCACGGTAGAGAAAGAATGTTTCTCTGTTGTGTGGGCCCTAAGGAAGCTGAGGCCCTACCTCTATGGGACCCACTTCACTGTGCAAACTGACCATAAGCCGTTAAAGTGGCTAATGAACATGAAGGGGGAGAATCCAAAGTTGCTTAGGTGGTCCATAAGTCTACAAGGCTTCGACTTCACTATTGAGCATAGGCCAGGTGTCCAACATAGCAATGCTGATGGGTTGTCCAGAATGTTTAACCGACCTGAACAAGAGACTCATCCAGGGGTGGATTAGTTCCCCCTGTCCATAGTCTGGGAGGGGCGAGTGTTAGGAAAGATTTCGTAATTGTAGGTAATTTTCCTTCCATGTGGCAACCCCTAAACTTTTTGCTGTTGTTTTTCACCTTGTTCTTGACTTTGCCAGAGAAGTGCAGCCTTCTGCCGCACTCCTCTGGGCTTTCGCTCCTTTCTTACGGGGAAACTGACATGCCCTTAAGACAGTCAGTACCGGGGAACGCTGTTTCCCGTAGTTTCTTCTATCATGTTGCGGCTTTCGCGCAACATGACACAAGAGGGCACTGTAAGCTAAGTTACAGCTCTCTTGTGTCTCTAGCCTTCTACAGGCCCTAGATACTCGACTAGGATTGTATTTGATCGGTGCAAGTCATTCAGGGACTGGAATGGTGGCAGCCATCGATTTGTGTATTTTGAGCTCCTTTTGGCATTCTGAGCGCGTTTTTCGCACTGAACCCAAAATGGTGGCCTGGCTCCCAAAATGGCCAGACCACGAGGCTCCTTTGTCCTGTCCACTGACCGTCTTGCTCCCTTCACCTTCCCCAGGTCGAGCGACCCGGGGCCTTCCTTATTTGGGCATGTACTTTCCCGCGAAATGTGGTTGCTTTCGCGGGCTTCTACATGTCGTTTGTGTGCCCCCAGGGCGTGGGCTGGGATGTCTGGTCCCAATACACATCCTGGGTGCCAGATAGTCTAGGGTAGTGTGAATGCCTGGGACCACTGTGGTCCGTGATTGGTCCACGAATGGTGCGTGTGTTGATGAGCGGATCTCCCATTGGCTCCCCTCCGTTTTGGCGTTTTGGAACTGTGGATAAGAGGGGGCTGGAAACACCACTACCATGTCGATCTCCTGAGTTCTCACGAACAAAGGAATACAGGAGCCAAGTATCCTGCAACCAAGAGGCTGGACCGAGGAATCGCTGGTGACCCGCTGAAGGAATCCTCCTTTGCACTGCTGTCGTCCTGTGAAACCCTTTCCTCCTTTGATCGAACCAGAAGGCCTGTACTGGTGCTTCGACCTTTGGAATAGCAGGAACAGCTATTCCCGGCGACTTCATCAACTCCTGCCAAGTAAGCCTTCGGAAGTGTCTCTGGGCCATCCAGTTGACTGACCAGCTTACAAGGGAGTCCTGCTCTGTAACCGCCGCCAGGTTGTGTTGTATTCCGAATCCTTGTCACTCTTCCACGCTTCGTACACTTGGCGTTCCCAAGTCTGAAGGGAGGAGTGTACATTTGGCTCGAATACACACGGCCGCTCCGTTGTCCTGCTGCGGCAACAAACTGTGCTGGTTTCGTCGATTGGGACGTCTTTTTGCTCTACACGACTACGAGGCGTTCCCTGCTCTTCTGAACCTGCCAGCTGCTGAAACTAACGTGGAGAAGCCTGGGTCTGCTTGCTTCGGGGACCGGTGAGTAGTTTAGCGAGGATCTGGTCGCCCTCCTGCAGTAGCCCATTGCTTTTCCCCGCTGTGTAAAAACAGCACCCTTTTGTCCGCCCTCGCGCTCTGCTTCTGCTCGCTGTGGAGGCTGCGCTTGAGTCGCGGAACCTGTTCTCCTTCTGTTGTGCACTAAACCGAACTGCCTGACTTCCTCCGAAGAGCTTCTCCTTTTGCCCGTTGGCACCGGCGTGGCAGGTACTTTGAGCACAAGGCTCCACTCTTCGCAGGGCTCGGACTTCCATCTAGTTAGGTGCCTCTGAAGGCGAACTTCGTCTAAAGCATTATCGCACTGCCTGTTTTCCTTCCCTTGCAGGTGGACTACACATTTCGTGCCTCTAATGCTTGCGACTGTCGTATTTGTATATATATTGTGTTGATATGGTATGTGTTGGCTTAATATTGTGATATTGTGATTTTCTCGCTACGGTCATTATTTTAAAGGCCTTAAAATAAATGTGTATATATTTTTGATATAACAACTGTTTGGAGTAGTTTGTAAGCGCTCTTGCTTTGTGTGCTCATTGCGGGCTTTCAGTCACCCTCACCCCTCTTGAGACCTAGTCTTGACCGCCGCGATCGCTACCTTGATTGGTCTGGCTCGTCCAGAGGTTACCCTGTTCCAAGTAATTAGGTTGGCCTTCTGAACTTCTGCGCCACCAGGACAGAGTTCAGAAATCCGTCTTAACAACATCTCATGCTATAGGAAGGGTCTCAGGTTTGGTATAAGCATTGAGATATCACATCTCATGATATAGGAAGGGTCTCAGGATTGGAATGGGAAGTATTTGGATATCACATCTCATGCTATAGGGAGGGTCTCACGTTTGGAAAGGGAAGGAGTAGGATATCACATTTCATGTTAGAGGTAGGATCTCAGGTTTGGTATTAGAGGCATTGAGACATCACATCTCATGCTATCAGAAGGGTCTCAGGATTGGAATGGGAAGGAGTTGGATATCACATCTCATGCTAAAGGGAGGGTCTCAGGTTTGGAAGGGGAAGGATTTTGATATCACATCTCATGTTATAGGAAGGAAATCAGGTTTGGTATTAGAAGCATTGAGATATCACATCTCATGCTAAAGGGAGGGTCTCAGGTTTGGAAGGGGAAGGATTTGGATATCACATCTCATGTTATAGGAAGGATCTCAGGTTTGGTATTAGAAGCTTTGAGATATAACATCTCATGCTATAGGAAGGCTCTCAGGATTGGAATGGGAAGGAGTTGGATATCACATCTCATGCTATAGGAAGGCTCTCAGGATTGGAATGGGAAGGAGTTGGATATCACATCTCATGCCATAGGAAGGATCTCAGGTCTGGTATTAGAAGCATTGAGACATCACATCTCATGTTATAGGAAGGGTCTCAGGTTTGGTATAAGCATTGAGATATCACATCTCATGCTATAGGAAGGGTCTCAGGTTTGGTATAAGCATTGAGATATCACATCTCATGCTATAGGAAGGGTCTCAGGATTGGAATGGGAAGTAGTTGGATATCACATCTCATGCTATAGGGAGGGTCTCACGTTGGGAAAGGGAAGGAGTAGGATATCACATTTCATGTTAGAGGTAGGATCTCAGGTTTGGTATTAGAGGCATTGAGATATCACATCTCATGCTATCAGAAGGGTCTCAGGATTGGAATGGGAAGGAGTTGGATATCACATCTCATGCTAAAGGGAGGGTCTCAGGTTTGGAAGGGGAAGGATTTTGATATCACATCTCATGTTATAGGAAGGAAATCAGGTTTGGTATTAGAAGCATTGAGATATCGCATCTCATGCTATCGGAAGGATCTCAGGTTTGGTATTAGAGGCATTGAGATATCACATCTCATGCTATCGAAAGGGTATCAGGATTGGATTTGGAAGTAGTTGGATATCCCATCTCATGCTATAGGAAGGGTCTCAGGTTGGAATGGGAAGGAGTTGGATATCACATCTCATGCTATAGGAAGGCTCTCAGGTTGGAAGGGGAAGGAGTAGGATATCACATTTCATGTTAGAGGTAGGATCTCAGGTTTGTTAGAGGCATTGAGATATCACATCTCATGCTATCAGAAGGGTCTCAGGATTGGAATGGGAAGGAGTTGGATATCACATCTCATGCCAAAGGGAGGGTCTCAGGTTTGGAAGGGGAAGGATTTGGATATCACATCTCGTGTTATAGGAAGGATCTCAGGTTTGGTATTAGAAGAATTGAGTTATCACATCTCATGCTATCGGAAGGATCTCAGGTTTGGTATTAGAAGCATTGAGATATCACATCTCATGCTCTCAGAAGGGTCTCAGGATTGGAATGGGAAGGAGTTGGATATCACATCTCATGTTATAGGAAGGGTCTCAGGATTGGAATGGGAAGGAGTTGGATATCACATCTCATGCTATAGGAAGGTTCTCAGGTTTGGTATAAGCATTGAGATATCACATCTCATGCTATAGGAAGGGTCTCAGGATTGGAATGGGAAGGAGTTGGATATCACATCTCATGCTATAGGGAGGGTCTCACGTTTGGAAAGGGAAGGAGTAGAATATCACATTTCATGTTAGCGGTAGGATCTCAGGTTTGGTATTAGAGGCATTGAGATATCACATCTCATGCTATCAGAAGGGTCTCAGGATTGGAATGGGAAGGAGTTGGATATCACATCTCATGCTAAAGGGAGGGTCTCAGGTTTGGAAGGGGAAGGATTTGGATATCACATCTCATGTTATAGGAAGGATCTCAGGTTTGGTATTAGAAGCATTGAGATACATCTCATTCTAACGGAAGGGTATCAGGATTGGATTTGGAAGTAGTTGGATATCCCATCTCATGCTATAGGAAGGGTCTCAGGTTGGAATGGGAAGGTGTTGGGTATCACATCTCATGTTATAGGAAGGGTCTCAGGATTGAAATGGGAAATACTTCAATATCACATCTCATGCTATAGGAAGGCTCTCAGGTTTGGAAGGGGAAGGAGTTGGATATCACATTTCCCATCTCATGTTATAGGAAGGATCTCAGGTTTGGTATTAGAAGCATTGAGATACATCTCATGCTAACGGAAGGGTCTCAGGATTGGAATGGGAAGGAGCTGGATATCACATCTCATGCTAAAGGAAGGGTTTCAGGATTGGAATGGGAAGGAGATGGATATCATATCTCATGCTATAGGAAGGGTCTCAGGATTGGAATGGGAAGGAGTTTGATATCAAATCTCATGCCATAGGAAGGGTCTCAGGTTTGGTATTAGAAGCATTGAGATATCACATCTCATGCTATAGGAAGTGTCTGAGGATTGGAATGGGAAGGAGTTGGATATCACATCTCATGCTATAGGAAGGGTATCAGGTTTGGTAGAAGCATTGAGATATCACATCTCATGCTATAGGAAGAGTCTCAGGATTGGAATGGGAAGGAGTTGGATATCACGTCTCATGTTAAAGGAAGGGTCTCAGGTTTGGTATTAAAAGCATTGAGATATCACATCTCATGCTATAGGAAGGGTCTCAGAATTTGAATGGGAAGGACTTGGATATCACATCTCATGCTATAGGGAGGGTCTCAAGTTTGATATTAGAAGCATTGAGATAACAAATCTCATGATATGGGAAGGGTCTCAGGATTGGAATGGGAAGGAGTTGGATATCACATCTTATGATAAAGGAAGGGTCTCAGGTTTGGAAGGGGAAGGATTTGGATATCACAACTCATGTTATAGGATGGGTGTCAGGTTTGGTATTAGAAGCATTGAGATAGCAAGTCTCCTGGTATAGGAAGGGTCTCAGAATTGGAATGGGAAGGAGTTGGATATCACATCTCAAGCTATAGGAAGGGTCTCGGGATTGGAATGGGAAGGAGTTTGATATCACATCTCATGCCATAGTATGGGTCTCAGGTTTGGTAGAAGCATTGGGATATCACATCTCATGCTATCGGAAGGGTATCAGGATTGGATTTGGAAGTAGTTGGATATCCCATCTCATGCTATAGGAAGGGTCTCAGGTTGGAATGGGAAGGAGTTGGATATCACATCTCATGTTATAGGAAGGGTCTCAGGATTGGAATGGGAAGAACTTCGATATCACATCTCATGTTATAGGAAGGCTCTCAGGTTTGGAAGGGGAAGGAGTTGGATATCACATTTCATGTTAGATGTAGGATCACAGGTTTGGTATTAGAGGCATTGAGACATCACATCTCATGCTATCAGAAGGGTCTAAGGATTGGAATGGGAAGGAGTTGGATATCACATCTCACGCTAAAGGGAGGGTCTCTGGTTTGGAAGGGGAAGGATTTGGATATCACATCTCATGTTATAGGAAGGATCTCAGGATTGGATTGGGAAGGAGTTTGATATCAAATCTCATGCCATAGGAAGGGTCTCAGGTTTGGTATTAGAAGCATTGAGATATCACATCTCATGCTATAGGAAGTGTCTGAGGATTGGAATAAGAAGGAGTTGGATATCACATCTCATGCTATAGGAAGGGTCTCAGGTTTGGTAGAAGCATTGAGATATCACATCTCATGCTATAGGAAGAGTCTCAGGATTGGAATGGGAAGGAGTTGGATATCACATCTCATGCAATAGGACGGCTCTCAGGTTTGGAAGGGGAAGGAGTTGGATATCACATTTCATGTTAGAGGTAGGATCTCAGGTTTGGTATTAGAGGCATTGAGACATCACATCTCATGCTATCAGAAGGGTCTCAGGATTGAAATGGGAAGGAGTTGGATATCACATCTCACGCTAAAGGGAGGGTCTCAGGTTTGTAAGGGGAAGGATTTTAATATCACATCTCATGTTATAGGAAGGATCTCAGGTTTGGTATTAGAAGCATTGAGATATCACATCTCATGCTATCGGAAGGATCTCAGGTTTGGTAGAAGCATTGAGACATCACATCTCATGCTATCAGAAGGGTCTCAGGATTGGAATGGGAAGGAGTTGGATATCACATCTCATGCTAAAGGGAGGGTCTCAGGTTTGGAAGGGGAAGGATTTGGATATCACATCTCATGTTATAGGAAGGATCTCAGGTTTGGTATTAGAAGCATTGAGATATCACATCTCATGCTATAGTAAGGGTCTCAGGATTGGAATGGGAAGGAGTTGGATATCACATCTCATGCTAAAGGAAGGGTGTCAGGTTTGGTAGAAGCATTGAGATATCCCATCTCATGCTATAGGAGGGGTCTCAGGATTGGAATGAGAAGGAGTTGGATATCACATCTCATGCCATAGGAAGGGTCTCAGGTTTGGTATAAGGATTGAGATATCACATCTCTGCTATCCGAAGGGTCTCAGGATTGGAATGGGAAGGACTTAGATATCACATCTCATGCTATAGGGAGGGTCTCAGTTTTGATATTAGAAGCATTGAGATATCACATCTCATGCTATCGGAAGGGTCTCAGGATTGGAATGAGAAGGAGCTGGATATCACGTCTCATGCTAAAGGAAGGGTCTCAGGTTTGGAAGGGGAAGGATTTGGATATCACATCTCATGTTATAGGACGGGTCTCAGGTTTGGTATTAGAAGCATTAAGATATCACATCTCATGGTGTAGGAAGGGTTTCAGGATTGGAATGGGAAGGAGTTGGATATCATATCTCATGCTATAGGAAGGGTCTCAGGATTGGATTGGGAAGGAGTTTGATATCAAATCTCATGCCATAGGACGGGTCTCAGGTTTGGTATTAGAAGCATTGAGATATCACATCTCATGCTATAGGAAGTGTCTGAGGATTGGAATGGGAAGGAGTCGGATATCACATCTCATGCTATAGAAGGGTCTCAGGTTTGGTAGAAGCATTGAGATATCACATCTCATGCTATAGGAAGAGTCTTAGGATTGGAATGGGAAGGAGTTGGATATTGTTAAGACGGATTTCTGAACTCTGTCCTGGTGGCGCAGAAGTTCAGAAGGCCAACCTAATTACTTGGAACAGGGTAACCTCTGGACGAGCCAGACCAATCAAGGTAGCGATCGCGGCGGTCAAGACTAGGTCTCAAGAGGGGTGAGGGTGACTGAAAGCCTGCAATGAGCACACAAAGCAAGAGCGCTTACAAACTACTCCAAACAGTTGTTATATCAAAAATATATACACATTTATTTTAAGACCTTTAAAACAACGACCGCAGCGAGAAAATCACAGTATCACAATATTAAACCAACACATACCATATCAACACAATATATATACAAATATGACAGTCTTAAGCATTAGAGGCACGAAATGTGTAGTCCACCTGCAAGGGAAGGAAAACAGGCAGTGCGATAATGCTTTAGACGCAGTTCGCCTTCAGATGCACCTAACTAGATGGAAGTCCGAGCCCTGCGAAGAGTGGAGCCTTGTGCTCAAAGTACCTGCCACGCCGGTGCCAACGGGCAAAAGGGGAAGCTCTTCGGAGGAAGTCAGGCAGTTCGGGTTAGTGCACAGCAGAAGGAGAACAGGTTCCGCAACTCAAGCGCAGCCTCCACAGCGAGCAGAAGCAGAGCACGAGTACGGACAAAAGGGTGCTGTTTTTACACAGCGGGGAAAAGCAATGGGCTACTGCAGGAGGGCGACCAGATCCTAGCTAAACTACTCACCGGTCCCCGAAGCAAGCAGACCCAGGCTTCTCCACGTTAGTTTCTGCAGCTGGCAGGTTCAGAAGAGCAGGGAACGCCTCGTAGTCGTGTAGAGCAAAAAGACGTCCCAATCGACGAAACCAGCACAGTTTGTTGCCGCAGCAGGACAACGGAGCGGCCGTGTGTATCCGAGCCAAATGTACACTCCTCCCTTCAGACTTGGGAACGCCAAGTGTACGAAGCGTGGGAGAGTGACAAGGACTCGAAATACAACACAACCTGGCGGCGGTTACAGAGCAGGACTCCCTTGTAAGCTGGTCAGTCAACTGGATGGCCCAGAGACACTTCCGAAGGCTTACTTGGGAGGAGTTGATGAAGTCGCCGGGAATAGCTGTTCCTGCTATTCCAAAGGTCGAAGCACCAGTACAGGCCTTCTGGTTCGATCAAAGGAGGAAAGGGTTTCACAGGACGACAGCAGTGCAAAGGAGGAGTCCTTCAGCGGGTCACCAGCGATTCCTCGGTCCAGCCTCTTGGTTGCAGGATACTTGGCTCCTGTATTCCTTCGTTCGTGAGAACTCAGGAGATCGACATGGTAGTGGTGTTTCCAGCCCCCTCTTATCCACGGTTCCCTTCGCGCCAAAACGGAGGGGAGCCAATGGGAGATCGGCTCATCAACACACATACCATACGCGGACCAATCACGGACCACGGTGGTCCCAGGCATTCACACTACCCTAGACTCTCTGGCACCCAGGATGTGTATTGGGACCAGACATCCCAGCCCACACCCTGGAGGCACACAAACGACATGTAGAAGCCCGCGAAAGCAACCACGTTTCGCGGGAAAGTACATGCCCAAATAAGGAAGGCCCCGGGTCGCTCGACCTGGGGAAGGTGAAGGGAGCAAGACGGTCAGTGGACAAGACAAAGGAGCCTCATGGTCTGGCCATTTTGGGAGCCAGGCCACCATTTTGGGTTCAGTGCGAAAAACGTGCTCAGAACGCCAAAAGGAGCTCAAAATAAACAAAACGATCGCTGCCACCATTTCAGTCCCTGAATGACTTGCACCGATCAAAATACCATCCTAAAAGAGTATCTAGGGCCTGTAGAAGGCTAGAGACCCAAGAGAGCTGTAACTTAGCTTACAGTGCCCTCTTGTGTCATGTTGCACTAAAGCCGCAACACGATAAAAGAAACTACGGGAAACAGCGTTCCCCGGTACTGACTGTCTTAAGGGCATGTCAGTTTCCCCGTAAGAAAGGAGCGAAAGCCCAGAGGAGTGCGGCAGAAGGCTGCACTTCTCTGGCAAAGTCAAGAACAAGGTGAAAATAACAGCAAAAAGTTTAGGGGTTGCCACATGGAAGGAAAATTACCTACAATTACGAAATCTTTCCTAACAGGAAGGACTTGGATATCACATCTCATGTTATAGGAAGGGTCTCAGGATTGGAATGGGAAGGATTTGGATATCACATCTCATGTTATAGGAAGGGTCACAGGATTGGAAAGGGAAGGGGTTGGATATCACATGTCATGCCATAGGAAGGGTCACAGGTTTGGCATTAGAAGCACTGAGATATCACATCTCATGTTATAGGACAGTCTCAGGTTTGGTATTAGAAGCATTGAGATATCACATCTCATGGTATAGGAAGGGTCTCAGGATTGGAATGGGAAGGTGTTGAATATCAAATCCCATGCTATAGGAACGATATCAGGTTTGGTAGAAGCATTGAGATATCACATCTCATGCTATAGGAAGGGTCTCAGGATTGGATTGGGAAGGAGTTGGATATCACATCTCATGTTATAGGAAGGGTCTCAGGATTGGAATGGGAAGGATTTGGATATCACATCTCATGTTATAGGAAGGGTCTCCGGTTTGTTATTAGAAGCATTGAGATATCATATCTCATGCTATCGGAAGGGTCTCAGGATTGGAATGGGAAGGAGTTGGATATCACATCTCATCCTGTAGGAAGGGTCGCAGGTTTGGAATGGGAAGCATTTGGATATCACATCTCTTGCAATAGGAAGGGTCTTAGGTTTGGTACTAGAAACATTGAGATATCACATCTCATGGTATAGGAAGGGTCTCAGGTTTGGTATTAGAAGCACTGAGATCTCACATCTCATGTTATAGGACAGTCTCAGGTTTGGTATTAGAAGCATTGAGATATCACATCTCATGGTATAGGACGGGTCTCAGGATTGGAATGGGAAGGAGTTGGATATCACATCTCATGCTATAGGAAGGGTCTCAGGATTGGAATGGGAAGGAGTTTGATATCACATCTCATGCCATAGGAAGGTCTCAGGTATGGTAGAAGCATTAAGATATCACATCTCATGCTATCAGAATGGTCTCAGGATTGGATTGGGATGGAGTTGGATATCCCATCTCATGCTATAGGAAGGGTTACAGGTTGGAATTGGAAGGAGTTGGATATCACATCTCATGCTATCGGATGGGTCTCAGGATTAGAATGGGAAGGAGTTGGATATCACATCTCATGCTATAGGGAGGGTCTCAGGTTTGATATTAGAAGCATTGAGATATCATATCTCATGCTATCGGAAGGGTCTCAGGATTGGATTGGGAAGGCGTTGGATATCACATCTCATGTTATAGGAAGGGTCTCAGGATTGGATGGGAAGAGTTGGAGATCACATCTCATGCTATAGGAAGGGTCTCAGGATTGGAATGGGAAAGAGTTGGATATCACATCTCATGCTATACGAAAGGTCTCAGGTTTGGTAGAAGCATTAGGATATCACATCTCATGCTATAGGTAGGGTCTCAGGATTGAAGTGGGAAGGAGTTGGCTATCACATCTCATGCTAAAGGAAGGGTCTCAGGTTTGGAAGGGGAAGGATTTGGATATCACATCTCAATTTATAGGACGGGTCTGTGGTTTGGTATTAGAAGCATTGAGATATCATATCTCATGCTATCGGAAGGGTCTCAGGATTGGATTGGGAAGAAGTTGGATATCACATCTCATGTTATAGGAAGGGTCTCAGGATTGGAATGGGAAGGATTTGGATATCACATCTCATGTTATAGGAAGGGTCACAGGTTGGAATTGGAAGGATTGGATATCACATATCATGCTATCGGAAGGGTCTCAGGATTGGAATGGGAAGGAGTTGGATATCACATCTCATGCTATAGGGAGGGTCTCAGGTTTGACATTAGAAGCATTGAGATATCATATCTCATGCTATCGGAAGGGTCTCAGGATTGGATTGGGAAGGAGTTGGATATCACATCTCATGCTATAGGAAGGGTCTCAGGTTTGGTAGAAGCATTGGGATATCACATCTCATGCTATAGGAAGGGTCTCAGGATTGGAATGGAAAGGAGTTTGATATCACATCTCATGATAAAGGAAGGGTCTCAGGTTTGGAAGGGGAAGGATTTGGATATCACATCTAAAGTTATAGGATGGGACTGTGGTTTGGTATTAGAAGCATTGAGATATCATATCTCATGCTATCGGAAGGGTCTCAGGATTGGATTGGGAAGGATTTGGATATCACATCTCATGTTATAGGAAGGCTCTCAGGTTTGTTATTAGAAGCATTGAGATATCACATCTCATGTTATAGGACAGTCTCAGGTTTGGTATTAGAAGCATTGAGATATCACATCTCATGTTATAGGACAGTCTCAGGTTTGGTATTAGAAGCATTGAGATATCATATCTCATGGTATAGGACGGGTCTCAGGATTGGAATGGGAAGGAGTTGGATATCACATCTCATGCTAAAGGAAGGGTCTCAGGTTTGGAAGGGGAAGGAATTGGATATCACATCTCATGTTATAGGAAGGGTCTCAGGTTTGTTATTAGAAGCATTGAGATATCACATCTCATGTTATAGGACAGTCTAAGGTTTGGTATTAGAAGCATTGAGATATCACATCTCATGGTATAGGACGGGTCTCAGGATTAGAATGGGAAGGAGTTGGATATCACATCTCATGCTATAGGGAGGGTCTCAGGTTTGATATTAGAAGCATTGAGATATCATATCTCATGCTATCGGAAGGGTCTCAGGATTGGATTGGGAAGGCGTTGGATATCACATCTCATGTTATAGGAAGGGTCTCAGGATTAGAATGGGAAGGAGTTGGATATCACATCTCATGCTATAGGGAGGGTCTCAGGTTTGATATTAGAAGCATTGAGATATCATATCTCATGCTATCGGAAGGGTCTCAGGATTGGATTGGGAAGGCGTTGGATATCACATCTCATGTTATAGGAAGGGTCTCAGGATTGGATGGGAAGAGTTGGAGATCACATCTCATGCTATAGGAAGGGTCTCAGGATTGGAATGGGAAAGAGTTGGATATCACATCTCATGCTATACGAAAGGTCTCAGGTTTGGTAGAAGCATTAGGATATCACATCTCATGCTATAGGTAGGGTCTCAGGATTGAAGTGGGAAGGAGTTGGCTATCACATCTCATGCTAAAGGAAGGGTCTCAGGTTTGGAAGGGGAAGGATTTGGATATCACATCTCAATTTATAGGACGGGTCTGTGGTTTGGTATTAGAAGCATTGAGATATCATATCTCATGCTATCGGAAGGGTCTCAGGATTGGATTGGGAAGAAGTTGGATATCACATCTCATGTTATAGGAAGGGTCTCAGGATTGGAATGGGAAGGATTTGGATATCACATCTCATGTTATAGGAAGGGTCACAGGTTGGAATTGGAAGGATTGGATATCACATATCATGCTATCGGAAGGATCTCAGGATTGGAATGGGAAGGAGTTGGATATCACATCTCATGCTATAGGGAGGGTCTCAGGTTTGATATTAGAAGCATTGAGATATCATATCTCATGCTATCGGAAGGGTCTCAGGATTGGATTGGGAAGGAGTTGGATATCACATCTCATGCTATAGGAAGGGTCTCAGGTTTGGTAGAAGCATTGGGATATCACATCTCATGCTATAGGAAGGGTCTCAGGATTGGAATGGAAAGGAGTTTGATATCACATCTCATGATAAAGGAAGGGTCTCAGGTTTGGAAGGGGAAGGATTTGGATATCACATCTAAAGTTATAGGATGGGACTGTGGTTTGGTATTAGAAGCATTGAGATATCATATCTCATGCTATCGGAAGGGTCTCAGGATTGGATTGGGAAGGATTTGGATATCACATCTCATGTTATAGGAAGGCTCTCAGGTTTGTTATTAGAAGCATTGAGATATCACATCTCATGTTATAGGACAGTCTCAGGTTTGGTATTAGAAGCATTGAGATATCACATCTCATGTTATAGGACAGTCTCAGGTTTGGTATTAGAAGCATTGAGATATCATATCTCATGGTATAGGACGGGTCTCAGGATTGGAATGGGAAGGAGTTGGATATCACATCTCATGCTAAAGGAAGGGTCTCAGGTTTGGAAGGGGAAGGAATTGGATATCACATCTCATGTTATAGGAAGGGTCTCAGGTTTGTTATTAGAAGCATTGAGATATCACATCTCATGTTATAGGACAGTCTAAGGTTTGGTATTAGAAGCATTGAGATATCACATCTCATGGTATAGGACGGGTCTCAGGATTGGAATGGGAAGGAGTTGGATATCACATCTCATGCCATAATAAGGGTCTCAGGATTGGAATGGGAAGGAGTTTGATATCACATCTCATGCCATAGGAAGGTCTCAGGTATGGTAGAAGCATTTAGATATCACATCTCATGCTATCGGAAGGGTCTCAGGATTGGATCGGGAAGGAGTTGGATATCCCATCTCATGCTATAGGGAGGGTCACAGGTTGGAATTGGAAGGAGTTGGATATCACATCTCATGCTATCGGAAGGGTCTCAGGATTGGATTGGGAAGGTGTTGGATATCACATCTCATGATAAAGGAACGGTCTCAGGTTTGGAAGGGGAAGGATTTGGAAATCACATCTCAAGTAATAGGACAGGTCTGTGGTTTGGTATTAGAAGCATTGAGATATCATATCTCATGCTATCGGAAGGGTCTCAGGACTGGATTGGGAAGGAGTTGGATATCACATCTCATGTTATAGGAAGGGTCTCAAGATTGGAATGGGAAGGACTTGGATATCACATCTCATGTTATAGGAAGGGTCTCAGGTTTGTTATTAAAAGCATTGAGATATCACATCTCATGTTATAGGACAGTCTCAGGTTTGGTATTAGAAGCATTGAGATATAACATCTCATAGTATATGACGGGTCTCAGGATTGGAATGGGAAGGAGTTGGATATCACATCTCATGCTATCGGAAGGGTCTCAGGATTGGAATGGAAAGGAGTTGGATATCACATCTCATGATAAAGGAACGGTCTCAGGTTTGGAAGGGGAAGGATTTGGAAATCACATCTCAAGTAATAGGACAGGTCTGTGGTTTGGTATTAGAAGCATTGAGATATCATATCTCATGCTATCGGAAGGGTCTCAGGATTGGATTGGGAAGGAGTTCGATATCACATCTCATGTTATAGGAAGGGTCTCAGGATTGGATGGAAGAGTTGGATATCACATCTCATGCTATAGGAAGGGTCTCAGGTTTGGTAGAAGCATTGAGATATCACATCTCATGCTATAGGAAGGGTCTCAGGATTGGAATGGAAAGGAGTTGGATATCACATCTCATGCTATAGGAAGGGTCTCAGGTTTGGTAGAAGCATTGAGATATCACATCTCATGTTATAGGACAGTCTCAGGTTTGGTATTAGAAGCATTGAGATATCACATTTCATGTTATAGGACAGTCTCAGGTTTGGTATTAGAAGCATTGAGATATCATATCTCATGGTATAGGACGGGTCTCAGGATTGGAATGGGAAGGAGTTGGATATCACATCTCATGCTAAAGGAAGGGTCTCAGGTTTGGAAGGGGAAGGAATTGGATATCACATCTCATGTTATAGGAAGGGTCTCAGGTTTGTTATTAGAAGCATTGAGATATCACATCTCATGTTATAGGACAGTCTAAGGTTTGGTATTAGAAGCATTGAGATATCACATCTCATGGTATAGGACGGGTCTCAGGATTGGAATGGGAAGGAGTTGGATATCACATCTCATGCCATAATAAGGGTCTCAGGATTGGAATGGGAAGGAGTTTGATATCACATCTCATGCCATAGGAAGGTCTCAGGTATGGTAGAAGCATTTAGATATCACATCTCATGCTATCGGAAGGGTCTCAGGATTGGATCGGGAAGGAGTTGGATATCCCATCTCATGCTATAGGGAGGGTCACAGGTTGGAATTGGAAGGAGTTGGATATCACATCTCATGCTATCGGAAGGGTCTCAGGATTGGATTGGGAAGGTGTTGGATATCACATCTCATGATAAAGGAACGGTCTCAGGTTTGGAAGGGGAAGGATTTGGAAATCACATCTCAAGTAATAGGACAGGTCTGTGGTTTGGTATTAGAAGCATTGAGATATCATATCTCATGCTATCGGAAGGGTCTCAGGACTGGATTGGGAAGGAGTTGGATATCACATCTCATGTTATAGGAAGGGTCTCAAGATTGGAATGGGAAGGACTTGGATATCACATCTCATGTTATAGGAAGGGTCTCAGGTTTGTTATTAAAAGCATTGAGATATCATATCTCATGCTATCGGAAGGGTCTCAGGATTGGATTGGGAAGGAGTTCGATATCACATCTCATGTTATAGGAAGGGTCTCAGGATTGGATGGAAGAGTTGGATATCACATCTCATGCTATAGGAAGGGTCTCAGGTTTGGTAGAAGCATTGAGATATCACATCTCATGCTATAGGAAGGGTCTCAGGATTGGAATGGAAAGGAGTTGGATATCACATCTCATGCTATAGGAAGGGTCTCAGGTTTGGTAGAAGCATTGAGATATCACATCTCATGCTATCGGAAGGGTCTCAGGATTGGATTGGGAAGGAGTTGGATATCACATCTCATGCTATAGGAAGGGTCTCAGGTTTGGTAGAAGCATTGGGATATCACATCTCATGCTATAGGAAGGGTCTCAGGATTGGAATGGAAAGAAGTTTGATATCACATCTCATGATAAAGGAAGGGTCTCAGGTTTGGAAGGGGAAGGATTTGGATATCACATCTCAAGTTATAGGACGGGACTGTGGTTTGGTATTAGAAGCATTGAGATATCACATCTCATGTTATAGGACAGTCTCAGGTTTGGTATTAGAAGCATTGAGATATCACATCTCATGTTATTGGACAGTCTCAGGTTTGGTATTAGAAGCATTGAGATATCATATCTCATGGTATAGGACGGGTCTCAGGATTGGAATGGGAAGGAGTTGGATATCACATATCATGCTAAAGGAAGGGTCTCAGGTTTGGAAGGGGAAGGATTTGGATATCACATTTTATGCTAAAGGAAGGGTCTCAGGATTGGAATGGGAAGGAGTTTGATATCACATTTCATGCCATAGGAAGGTCTCAGGTATGGTAGAAGCATTAAGATATCACATCTCATGTTATCGGAAGGGTCTAAGGATTGGATCGGGAAGGAGTTGGATATCCCATCTCATGCTATAGGAAGGGTCACAGGTTGGAATTGGAAGGAGTTGGATATCACATCTCATGCTATCGGAAGGGTCTCAGGATTGGATTGGGAAGGTGTTGGATATCACATCTCATGTTATAGGAAGGGTCTCAGGATTGGATGGAAGAGTTGGATATCACATCTCATGCTATAGGAAGGGTCTCAGGTTTGGTAGAAGCATTGAGATATCACATCTCATGCTATAGGAAGGGTCTCAGGATTGGAATGGAAAGGATTTGGATATCACATCTCATGATAAAGGAAGGGTCTCAGGTTTGGAAGGGGAAGGATTTGGATATCACATCTCAAGTTATAGGACAGGTCTGTGGTTTGGTATTAGAAGCATTGAGATATCATATCTCATGCTATCGGAAGGGTCTCAGGATTGGATTGGGAAGGAGTTGGATATCACATCTCATGTTATAGGAAGGGTCTCAAGATTGGAATGGGAAGGACTTGGAAATCACATCTCATGTTATAGGAAGGGTCTCAGGTTTGTTATTAAAAGCATTGAGATATCACATCTCATGTTATAGGACAGTCTCACGTTTGGTATTAGAAGCATTGAGATATAACATCTCATAGTATATGACGGGTCTCAGGATTGGAATGGAAGGAGTTGGATATCACATCTCATGCTATAGGAAGGGTCTCAGGTTTGGTAGAAGCATTGAGATATCACATCTCATGCTATCGGAAGAGCCTCAGGATTGGATTGGGAAGGAGTTGGATATCACATCTCATGTTATAGGAAGGATCTCAGGTTTGGTATTAATAGCTTTGAGATATCACATCTCATGCTATAGGAAGGGTCTCAGGATTGGAATGGGAAGGAGTTGGATATCACATCTCATGCTATACGAAGGGTCTCGGGTTTGGTAGAAGCATTAGGATATCACATCTCATGCTATAGGTAGGGTCTCAGGATTGGAGTTGGAAGGAGTTGGCTATCACATCTCATGCTAAAGGAAGGGTCTCAGGTTTGGAAGGGGAAGGATTTGGATATCACATCTCAATTTATAGGACGGGTCTGTGGTTTGGTATTAGAAGCATTGAGATATCATATCTCATGCTATCGGAAGGGTCTCAGGATTGGATTGCGAAGAAGTTGGATATCACATCTCATGTTATAGGAAGGGTCTCAGGATTGGAATGGGAAGGATTTGGATATCACATCTCATGTTATAGGAAGGGTCACAGGTTGGAATTGGGAGGATTGGATATCACATATCATGCTATCGGAAGGGTCTCAGGATTGGAATGGGAAGGAGTTGGATATCACATCTCATGCTATAGGGAGGGTCTCAGGTTTGATATTAGAAGCATTGAGATATCATATCTCATGCTATCGGAAGGGTCTCAGGATTGGATTGGGAAGGAGTTGGATATCACATCTCATGCTATAGGAAGGGTCTCAGGTTTGGTAGAAGCATTGGGATATCACATCTCATGCTATAGGAAGGGTCTCAGGATTGGAATGGAAAGGAGTTTGATATCACATCTCATGATAAAAGAAGGGTCTCAGGTTTGGAAGGGGAAGGATTTGGATATCACATCTCAAGTTATAGGACGGGACTGTGGTTTGGTATTAGAAGCATTGAGATATCATATCTCATGCTATCGGAAGGGTCTCAGGATTGGATTGGGAAGGATTTGGATATCACATCTCATGTTATAGGAAGGCTCTCAGGTTTGTTATTAGAAGCATTGAGATATCACATCTCATGTTATAGGACAGTCTCAGGTTTGGTATTAGAAGCATTGAGATATCACATCTCATGTTATAGGACAGTCTCAGGTTTGGTATTAGAAGCATTGAGATATCATATCTCATGGTATAGGACGGGTCTCAGGATTGGAATGGGAAGGAGTTGGATATCACATCTCATGCCATAATAAGGGTCTCAGGATTGGAATGGGAAGGAGTTTGATATCACATCTCATGCCATAGGAAGGTCTCAGGTATGGTAGAAGCATTTAGATATCACATCTCATGCTATCGGAAGGGTCTCAGGATTGGATCGGAAGGAGTTGGATATCCCATCTCATGCTATAGGAAGGGTCACAGGTTGGAATTGGAAGGAGTTGGATATCACATCTCATGCTATCGGAAGGGTCTCAGGATTGGATTGGGAAGGTGTTGGATATCACATCTCATGTTATAGGAAGGGTCTCAGGATTGGATGGAAGAGTTGGATATCACATCTCATGCTATAGGAAGGGTCTCAGGTTTGGTAGAAGCATTGAGATATCACATCTCATGCTATAGGAAGGGTCTCAGGATTGGAATGGAAAGGAGTTGGATATCACATCTCATGATAAAGGAACAGTCTCAGGTTTGGAAGGGGAAGGATTTGGATATCACATCTCAAGTAATAGGACAGGTCTGTGGTTTGGTATTAGAAGCATTGAGATATCATATCTCATGCTATCGGAAGGGTCTCAGGACTGGATTGGGAAGGAGTTGGATATCACATCTCATGTTATAGGAAGGGTCTCAAGATTGGAATGGGAAGGACTTGGATATCACATCTCATGTTATAGGAAGGGTCTCAGGTTTGTTATTAAAAGCATTGAGATATCACATCTCATGTTATAGGACAGTCTCAGGTTTGGTATTAGAAGCATTGAGATATAACATCTCATAGTATATGACGGGTCTCGGATTGGAATGGGAAGGAGTTGGATATCACATCTCATGCTATCGGAAGGGTCTCAGGATTGGAATGGAAAGGAGTTGGATATCACATCTCATGATAAAGGAACGTTCTCAGGTTTGGAAGGGGAAGGATTTGGAAATCACATCTCAAGTAATAGGACAGGTCTGTGGTTTGGTATTAGAAGCATTGAGATATCATATCTCATGCTATCGGAAGGGTCTCAGGATTGGATTGGGAAGGAGTTGGATATCACATCTCATGTTATAGGAAGGGTCTCAGGATTGGATGGAAGAGTTGGATATCACATCTCATGCTATAGGAAGGGTCTCAGGTTTGGTAGAAGCATTGAGATATCACATCTCATGCTATAGGAAGGGTCTCAGGATTGGAATGGAAAGGAGTTGGATATCACATCTCATGCTATAGGAAGGGTCTCAGGTTTGGTAGAAGCATTGAGATATCACATCTCATGCTATCGGAAGGGTCTCAGGATTGGATTGGGAAGGAGTTGGATATCACATCTCATGCTATAGGAAGGGTCTCAGGTTTGGTAGAAGCATTGGGATATCACATCTCATGCTATAGGAAGGGTCTCAGGATTGGAATGGAAAGAAGTTTGATATCACATCGCATGATAAAGGAAGGGTCTCAGGTTTGGAAGGGGAAGGATTTGGATATCACATCTCAAGTTATAGGACGGGACTGTGGTTTGGTATTAGAAGCATTGAGATATCATATCTCATGCTATCGGAAGGGTCTCAGGATTGGATTGGGAAGGCTTTGGATATCACATTTCATGTTATAGGAAGGCTCTCAGGTTTGTTATTAGAAGCATTGAGATATCACATCTCATGTTATAGGACAGTCTCAGGTTTGGTATTAGAAGCATTGAGATATCACATCTCATGTTATAGGACAGTCTCAGGTTTGGTATTAGAAGCATTGAGATATCATATCTCATGGTATAGGACGGGTCTCAGGATTGGAATGGGAAGGAGTTGGATATCACATCTCATGCTAAAGGAAGGGTCTCAGGTTTGGAAGGGGAAGGATTTGGATATCACATCTTATGCTAAAGGAAGGGTCTCAGGATTGAAATGGGAAGGAGTTTGATATCACATCTCATGCCATAGGAAGGTCTCAGGTATGGTAGAAGCATTAAGATATCACATCTCATGTTATCGGAAGGGTCTAAGGATTGGATCGGGAAGGAGTTGGATATCCCATCTCATGCTATAGGAAGGGTCACAGGTTGGAATTGGAAGGAGTTGGATATCACATCTCATGCTATCGGAAGGGTCTCAGGATTGGATTGGGAAGGTGTTGGATATCACATCTCATGTTATAGGAAGGGTCTCAGGATTGGATGGAAGAGTTGGATATCACATCTCATGCTATAGGAAGGGTCTCAGGTTTGGTAGAAGCATTGAGATATCACATCTCATGCTATAGGAAGGGTCTCAGGATTGGAATGGAAAGGAGTTGGATATCACATCTCATGATAATGGAAGGGTCTCAGGTTTGGAAGGGGAAGGATTTGGATATCACATCTCAAGTTATAGGACAGGTCTGTGGTTTGGTATTAGAAGCATTGAGATATCATATCTCATGCTATCGGAAGGGTCTCAGGATGGGATTGGGAAGGAGTTGGATATCACATCTCATGTTATAGGAAGGGTCTCAAGATTGGAATGGGAAGGACTTGGATATCACATCTCATGTTATAGGAAGGGTCTCAGGTTTGTTATTAAAAGCATTGAGATATCACATCTCATGTTATAGGACAGTCTCACGTTTGGTATTAGAAGCATTGAGATATAACATCTCATAGTATATGACGGGTCTCAGGATTGGAATGGAAGGAGTTGGATATCACATCTCATGCTATAGGAAGGGTCTCAGGTTTGGTAGAAGCATTGAGATATCACATCTCATGCTATCGGAAGGGCCTCAGGATTGGATTGGGAAGGAGTTGGATATCACATCTCATGTTATAGGAAGGATCTCAGGTTTGGTATTAATAGCTTTGAGATATCACATCTCATGCTATAGGAAGGGTCTCAGGATTGGAATGGGAAGGAGTTGGATATCACATCTCATGCTATACGAAGGGTCTCAGGTTTGGTAGAAGCATTAGGATATCACATCTCATGCTATAGGTAGGGTCTCAGGATTGGAGTTGGAAGGAGTTGGCTATCACATCTCATGCTAAAGGAAGGGTCTCAGGTTTGGAAGGGGAAGGATTTGGATATCACATCTCAATTTATAGGACGGGTCTGTGGTTTGGTATTAGAAGCATTGAGATATCATATCTCATGCTATCGGAAGGGTCTCAGGATTGGATTGGGAAGAAGTTGGATATCACATCTCATGTTATAGGAAGGGTCTCAGGATTGGAATGGGAAGGATTTGGATATCACATCTCATGTTATAGGAAGGGTCACAGGTTGGAATTGGAAGGATTGGATATCACATATCATGCTATCGGAAGGGTCTCAGGATTGGAATGGGAAGGAGTTGGATATCACATCTCATGCTATAGGGAGGGTCTCAGGTTTGATATTAGAAGCATTGAGATATCATATCTCATGCTATCGGAAGGGTCTCAGGATTGGATTGGGAAGGAGTTGGATATCACATCTCATGCTATAGGAAGGGTCTCAGGTTTGGTAGAAGCATTGGGATATCACATCTCATGCTATAGGAAGGGTCTCAGGATTGGAATGGAAAGGAGTTTGATATCACATCTCATGTTATACGAAGGCTCTCAGGTTTGTTATTAGAAGCATTGAGATATCACATCTCATGTTATAGGACAGTCTCAGGTTTGGTATTAGAAGCATTGAGATATCACATCTCATGTTATAGGACAGTCTCAGGTTTGGTATTAGAAGCATTGAGATATCATATCTCATGGTATAGGACGGGTCTCAGGATTGGAATGGGAAGGAGTTGGATATCACATCTCATGCCATAATAAGGGTCTCAGGATTGGAATGGGAAGGAGTTTGATATCACATCTCATGCCATAGGAAGGTCTCAGGTATGGTAGAAGCATTTAGATATCACATCTCATGCTATCGGAAGGGTCTCAGGATTGGATCGGGAAGGAGTTGGATATCCCATCTCATGCTATAGGAAGGGTCACAGGTTGGAATTGGAAGGAGTTGGATATCACATCTCATGCTATCGGAAGGGTCTCAGGATTGGATTGGGAAGGTGTTGGATATCACATCTCATGTTATAGGAAGGGTCTCAGGATTGGATGGAAGAGTTGGATATCACATCTCATGCTATAGGAAGGGTCTCAGGTTTGGTAGAAGCATTGAGATATCACATCTCATGCTATAGGAAGGGTCTCAGGATTGGAATGGAAAGGAGTTGGATATCACATCTCATGATAAAGGAACGGTCTCAGGTTTGGAAGGGGAAGGATTTGGATATCACATCTCAAGTAATAGGACAGGTCTGTGGTTTGGTATTAGAAGCATTGAGATATCATATCTCATGCTATCGGAAGGGTCTCAGGACTGGATTGGGAAGGAGTTGGATATCACATCTCATGTTATAGGAAGGGTCTCAAGATTGGAATGGGAAGGACTTGGATATCACATCTCATGTTATAGGAAGGGTCTCAGGTTTGTTATTAAAAGCATTGAGATATCACATCTCATGTTATAGGACAGTCTCAGGTTTGGTATTAGAAGCATTGAGATATAACATCTCATAGTATATGACGGGTCTCAGGATTGGAATGGGAAGGAGTTGGATATCACATCTCATGCTATAGGAAGGGTCTCAGGTTTGGTAGAAGCATTGAGATATCACATCTCATGCTATCGGAAGGGTCTCAGGATTGGAATGGAAAGGAGTTGGATATCACATCTCATGATAAAGGAACGGTCTCAGGTTTGGAAGGGGAAGGATTTGGAAATCACATCTCAAGTAATAGGACAGGTCTGTGGTTTGGTATTAGAAGCATTGAGATATCATATCTCATGCTATCGGAAGGGTCTCAGGATTGGATTGGGAAGGAGTTGGATATCACATCTCATGTTATAGGAAGGGTCTCAGGATTGGATGGAAGAGTTGGATATCACATCTCATGCTATAGGAAGGGTCTCAGGTTTGGTGAAGCATTGAGATATCACATCTCATGCTATAGGAAGGGTCTCAGGATTGGAATGGAAAGGAGTTGGATATCACATCTCATGCTATAGGAAGGGTCTCAGGTTTGGTAGAAGCATTGAGATATCACATCTCATGCTATCGGAAGGGTCTCAGGATTGGATTGGGAAGGAGTTGGATATCACATCTCATGCTATAGGAAGGGTCTCAGGATTGGAATGGAAAGAAGTTTGATATCACATCGCATGATAAAGGAAGGGTCTCAGGTTTGGAAGGGGAAGGATTTGGATATCACATCTCAAGTTATAGGACGGGACTGTGGTTTGGTATTAGAAGCATTGAGATATCATATCTCATGCTATCGGAAGGGTCTCAGGATTGGATTGGGAAGGCTTTGGATATCACATTTCATGTTATAGGAAGGCTCTCAGGTTTGTTATTAGAAGCATTGAGATATCACATCTCATGTTATAGGACAGTCTCAGGTTTGGTATTAGAAGCATTGAGATATCACATCTCATGTTATAGGACAGTCTCAGGTTTGGTATTAGAAGCATTGAGATATCATATCTCATGGTATAGGACGGGTCTCAGGATTGGAATGGGAAGAAGTTGGATATCACATCTCATGCTAAAGGAAGGGTCTCAGGTTTGGAAGGGGAAGGATTTGGATATCACATCTTATGCTAAAGGAAGGGTCTCAGGATTGGAATGGGAAGGAGTTTGATATCACATCTCATGCCATAGGAAGGTCTCAGGTATGGTAGAAGCATTAAGATATCACATCTCATGTTATCGGAAGGGTCTAAGGATTGGATCGGGAAGGAGTTGGATATCCCATCTCATGCTATAGGAAGGGTCACAGGTTGGAATTGGAAGGAGTTGGATATCACATCTCATGCTATCAGAAGGGTCTCGGGATTGGATTGGGAAGGTGTTGGATATCACATCTCATGTTATAGGAAGGGTCTCAGGATTGGATGGAAGAGTTGGATATCACATCTCATGCTATAGGAAGGGTCTCAGGTTTGGTAGAAGCATTGAGATATCACATCTCATGCTATAGGAAGGGTCTCAGGATTGGAATGGAAAGGAGTTGGATATCACATCTCATGATAAAGGAAGGGTCTCAGGTTTGGAAGGGGAAGGATTTGGATATCACATCTCAAGTTATAGGACAGGTCTGTGGTTTGGTATTAGAAGCATTGAGATATCATATCTCATGCTATCGGAAGGGTCTCAGGATTGGATTGGGAAGGAGTTGGATATCACATCTCATGTTATAGGAAGGGTCTCAAGATTGGAATGGGAAGGACTTGGATATCACATCTCATGTTATAGGAAGGGTCTCAGGTTTGTTATTAAAAGCATTGAGATATCACATCTCATGTTATAGGACAGTCTCACGTTTGGTATTAGAAGCATTGAGATATAACATCTCATAGTATATGACGGGTCTCAGGATTGGAATGGAAGGAGTTGGATATCACATCTCATGCTATAGGAAGGGTCTCAGGTTTGGTAGAAGCATTGAGATATCACATCTCATGCTATCGGAAGGGCCTCAGGATTGGATTGGGAAGGAGTAGGATATCACATCTCATGTTATAGGAAGGATCTCAGGTTTGGTATTAATAGCTTTGAGATATCACATCTCATGCTATAGGAAGGGTCTCAGGATTGGAGTTGGAAGGAGTTGGCTATCACATCTCATGCTAAAGGAAGGGTCTCAGGTTTGGAAGGGGAAGGATTTGGATATCACATCTCAATTTATAGGACGGGTCTGTGGTTTGGTATTAGAAGCATTGAGATATCATATCTCATGCTATCGGAAGGGTCTCAGGATTGGATTGGGAAGAAGTTGGATATCACATCTCATGTTATAGGAAGGGTCTCAGGATTGGAATGGGAAGGATTTGGATATCACATCTCATGTTATAGGAAGGGTCACAGGTTGGAATTGGAAGGATTGGATATCACATATCATGCTATCGGAAGGGTCTCAGGATTGGAATGGGAAGGAGTTGGATATCACATCTCATGCTATAGGGAGGGTCTCAGGTTTGATATTAGAAGCATTGAGATATCATATCTCATGCTATCGGAAGGGTCTCAGGATTGGATTGGGAAGGAGTTGGATATCACATCTCATGCTATAGGAAGGGTCTCAGGTTTGGTAGAAGCATTGGGATATCACATCTCATGCTATAGGAAGGGTCTCAGGATTGGAATGGAAAGGAGTTTGATATCACATCTCATGATAAAAGAAGGGTCTCAGGTATGGAAGGGGAAGGATTTGGATATCACATCTCAAGTTATAGGACGGGACTGTGGTTTGGTATTAGAAGCATTGAGATATCATATCTCATGCTATCGGAAGGGTCTCAGGATTGGATTGGGAAGGATTTGGATATCACATCTCATGTTATAGGAAGGCTCTCAGGTTTGTTATTAGAAGCATTGAGATATCACATCTCATGTTATAGGACAGTCTCAGGTTTGGTATTAGAAGCATTGAGATATCACATCTCATGTTATAGGACAGTCTCAGGTTTGGTATTAGAAGCATTGAGATATCATATCTCATGGTATAGGACGGGTCTCAGGATTGGAATGGGAAGGAGTTGGATATCACATCTCATGCTAAAGGAAGGGTCTCAGGTTTGGAAGGGGAAGGAATTGGATATCACATCTCATGTTATAGGAAGGGTCTCAGGTTTGTTATTAGAAGCATTGAGATATCACATCTCATGTTATAGGACAGTCTAAGGTTTGGTATTAGAAGCATTGAGATATCACATCTCATGGTATAGGACGGGTCTCAGGATTGGAATGGGAAGGAGTTGGATATCACATCTCATGCCATAATAAGGGTCTCAGGATTGGAATGGGAAGGAGTTTGATATCACATCTCATGCCATAGGAAGGTCTCAGGTATGGTAGAAGCATTTAGATATCACATCTCATGCTATCGGAAGGGTCTCAGGATTGGATCGGGAAGGAGTTGGATATCACATCTCATGCTATCGGAAGGGTCTCAGGATTGGATTGGGAAGGTGTTGGATATCACATCTCATGTTATAGGAAGGGTCTCAGGATTGGATGGAAGAGTTGGATATCACATCTCATGCTATAGGAAGGGTCTCAGGTTTGGTAGAAGCATTGAGATATCACATCTCATGCTATAGGAAGGGTCTCAGGATTGGAATGGAAAGGAGTTGGATATCACATCTCATGATAAAGGAACGGTCTCAGGTTTGGAAGGGGAAGGATTTGGATATCACATCTCAAGTAATAGGACAGGTCTGTGGTTTGGTATTAGAAGCATTGAGATATCATATCTCATGCTATCGGAAGGGTCTCAGGATTGGATTGGGAAGGAGTTGGATATCACATCTCATGTTATAGGAAGGGTCTCAAGATTGGAATGGGAAGGACTTGGATATCACATCTCATGTTATAGGAAGGGTCTCAGGTTTGTTATTAAAAGCATTGAGATATCACATCTCATGTTATAGGACAGTCTCAGGTTTGGTATTAGAAGCATTGAGATATAACATCTCATAGTATATGACGGGTCTCAGGATTGGAATGGGAAGGAGTTGGACATCACATCTCATGCTATAGGAAGGGTCTCAGGTTTGGTAGAAGCATTGAGATATCACATCTCATGCTATCGGAAGGGTCTCAGGATTGGATTGGGAAGGAGTTGGATATCACATCTCATGTTATAGGAAGGATCTCAGGTTTGGTATTAATAGCATTGAGATATCACATCTCATGCTATAGGAAGGGTCTCAGGATTGGAATGGGAAGGAGTTGGATATCACATCTCATGCTATAGGAAGGGTCTCAGGTTTGGTAGAAGCATTAGGATATCACATCTCATGCTATAGGTAGGGTCTCAGGATTGGAGTGGGAAGGAGTTGGCTATCACATCTCATGCTAAAGGAAGGGTCTCAGGTTTGGAAGGGGAAGGATTTGGATATCACATCTCAATTTATAGGACGGGTCTGTGGTTTGGTATTAGAAGCATTGAGATATCATATCTCATGCTATCGGAAGGGTCTCAGGATTGGATTGGGAAGAAGTTGGATATCACATCTCATGTTATAGGAAGGGTCTCAGGATTGGAATGGGAAGGATTTGGATATCACATCTCATGTTATAGGAAGGGTCACAGGTTGGAATTGGAAGGATTGGATATCACATATCATGCTATCGGAAGGGTCTCAGGATTGGAATGGGAAGGAGTTGGATATCACATTTCATGCTATAGGGAGGGTCTCAAGTTTGATATTAGAAGCATTGAGATATCATATCTCATGCTATCGGAAGGGTCTCAGGATTGGACTGGGAAGGAGTTGGATATCACATCTCATGCTATAGGAAGGGTCTCAGGTTTGGTAGAAGCATTGGGATATCACATCTCATGCTATAGGAAGGGTCTCAGGATTGGAATGGAAAGAAGTTTGATATCACATCTCATGATAAAGGAAGGGTCTCAGGTTTGGAAGGGGAAGGATTTGGATATCACATCTCAAGTTATAGGACGGGACTGTGGTTTGGTATTAGAAGCATTGAGATATCATATCTCATGCTATCGGAAGGGTCTCAGGATTCGATTGGGAAGGCTTTGGATATCACATTTCATGTTATAGGCAGGCTCTCAGGTTTGTTATTAGAAGCATTGAGATATCACATCTCATGTTATAGGACAGTCTCAGGTTTGGTATTAGAAGCATTGAGATATCACATCTCATGTTATAGGACAGTCTCAGGTTTGGTATTAGAAGCATTGAGATATCATATCTCATGGTATAGGACGGGTCTCAGGATTGGAATGGGAAGGAGTTGGATATCACACCTCATGCTTAAGGAAGGGTCTCAGGTTTGGAAGGGGAAGAATTTGGATATCACATCTTATGCTAAAGGAAGGGTCTCAGGATTGGAATGGGAAGGAGTTTGATATCACATCTCATGCCATAGGAAGGTCTCAGGTATGGTAGAAGCATTAAGATATCACTTCTCATGTTATCGGAAGGGTCTAAGGATTGGATCGGGAAGGAGTTGGATATCCCATCTCATGCTATAGGAAGGGTCACAGGTTGGAATTGGAAGGAGTTGGATATCACATCTCATGCTATCGGAAGGGTCTCAGGATTGGATTGGGAAGGTGTTGGATATCACATCTCATGTTATAGGAAGGGTCTCAGGATTGGATGGAAGAGTTGGATATCACATCTCATGCTATAGGAAGGGTCTCAGGTTTGGTAGAAGCATTGAGATATCACATCTCATGCTATAGGAAGGGTCTCAGGATTGGAATGGAAAGGAGTTGGATATCACATCTCATGATAAAGGAAGGGTCTCAGGTTTGGAAGGGGAAGGATTTGGATATCACATCTCAAGTTATAGGACAGGTCTGTGGTTTGGTATTAGAAGCATTGAGATATCATATCTCATGCTATCGGAAGGGTCTCAGGATTGGATTGGGAAGGAGTTGGATATCACATCTCATGTTATAGGAAGGGTCTCAAGATTGGAATGGGAAGGACTTGGATATCACATCTCATGTTATAGGAAGGGTCTCAGGTTTGGTAGAAGCATTGAGATATCACATTTCATGCTATCGGAAGGGCCTCAGGATTGGATTGGGAAGGATTTGGATATCACATCTCATGTTATAGGAAGGATCTCAGGTTTGGTATTAATAGCATTGAGATATCACATCTCATGCTATCGGAAGGGTCTCAGGATTGGATTGGGAAGGAGTTGGATATCACATCTCATGTTATAGGAAGGGTCTCAAGATTGGAATGGGAAGGACTTGGATATCACATCTCATGTTATAGGAAGGGTCTCAGGTTTGGTAGAAGCATTGAGATATCACATTTCATGCTATCGGAAGGGCCTCAGGATTGGATTGGGAAGGATTTGGATATCACATCTCATGTTATAGGAAGGATCTCAGGTTTGGTATTAATAGCATTGAGATATCACATCTCATGCTATCGGAAGGGTCTCAGGATTGGATTGGGAAGGAGTTGGATATCACATCTCATGTTATAGGAAGGGTCTCAAGATTGGAATGGGAAGGACTTGGATATCACATCTCATGTTATAGGAAGGGTCTCAGGTTTGGTAGAAGCATTGAGATATCACATTTCATGCTATCGGAAGGGCCTCAGGATTGGATTGGGAAGGATTTGGATATCACATCTCATGTTATAGGAAGGATCTCAGGTTTGGTATTAATAGCATTGAGATATCACATCTCATGCTATAGGAAGGGTCTCAGGATTGGAATGGGAAGGAGTTTGATATCACATCTCATGCCATAGGAAGGTCTCAGGTATGGTAGAAGCATTAAGATATCACATCTCATGCTATCGGAAGGGTCTAAGGATTGGATCGGGAAGGAGTTGGATATCCCATCTCATGCTATAGGAAGGGTCACAGGTTGGAATTGGAAGGAGTTGGATATCACATCTCATGCTATCGGAAGGGTCTCAGGATTGGATTGGGAAGGTGTTGGATATCACATCTCATGTTATAGGAAGGGTCTCAGGATTGGATGGAAGAGTTGGATATCACATCTCATGCTATAGGAAGGGTCTCAGGTTTGGTAGAAGCATTGAGATATCACATCTCATGCTATAGGAAGGGTCTCAGGATTGGAATGGAAAGGAGTTGGATATCACATCTCATGACAAAGGAAGGGTCTCAGGTTTGGAAGGGGAAGGATTTGGATATCACATCTCAAGTTATAGGACGGGTCTGTGGTTTGGTATTAGAAGCATTGAGATATCATATCTCATGCTATCGGAAGGGTCTCAGGATTGGATTGGGAAGGAGTTGGATATCACATCTCATGTTATAGGAAGGGTCTCAAGATTGGAATGGGAAGGACTTGGATATCACATCTCATGTTGTATGAAGGGTCTCAGGTTTGTTATTAAAAGCATTGAGATATCACATCTCATGTTATAGGACAGTCTCAGGTTTGGTATTAGAAGCATTGAGATATAACATCTCATAGTATATGACGGGTCTCAGGATTGGAATGTGAAGGAGTTGGATATCACATCTCATGCTATAGGAAGGGTCTCAGGTTTGGTAGAAGCATTGAGATATCACATCACATGCTATCGGAAGGGTCTCAGGATTGGATTGGGAAGGAGTTGGATATCACATCTCATGTTATAGGAAGGATCTCAGGTTTGGTATTAATAGCATTGAGATATCACATCTCATGCTATAGGAAGGGTCTCAGGATTGGAATGGGAAGGAGTTGGATATCACATCTCATGCTATAGGAAGGGTCTCAGGTTTGGTAGAAGCATTAGGATATCACATCTCATGCTATAGGAAGGGTCTCAGGATTGGAATGGGAAGGAGTTGGATATCACATCTCATGCTAAAGGAAGGGTCTCAGGTTTGGAAGGGGAAGGATTTTGATATCACATCTCAATTTATAGGGCGGGTCTGTGGTTTGGTATTAGAAGCATTGAGATATCATATCTCATGCTATCGGAAGGGTCTCAGGATTGGATTGGGAAGAAGTTGGATATCACATCTCATGTTATAGGAAGGGTCTCAGGATTGGAATGGGAAGGATTTGGATATCACATCTCATGTTATAGGAAGGGTCACAGGTTGGAATTGGAAGGATTGGATATCACATATCATGCTATCGGAAGGGTCTCAGGATTGGAATGGGAAGGAGTTGGATATCACATTTCATGCTATAGGGAGGGTCTCAGGTTTGATATTAGAAGCATTGAGATATCATATCTCATGCTATCGGAAGGGTCTCAGGATTGGATTGGGAAGGAGTTGGATATCACATCTCATGCTATAGGAAGGGTCTCAGGTTTGGTAGAAGCATTGGGATATCACATCTCATGCTATAGGAAGGGTCTCAGGATTGGAATGGAAAGAAGTTTGATATCACATCTCATGATGAAGGAAGGGTCTCAGGTTTGGAAGGGGAAGGATTTGGATATCACATCTCAAGTTATAGGACGGGACTGTGGTTTGGTATTAGAAGCATTGAGATATCATATCTCATGCTATCGGAAGGGTCTCAGGATTGGATTGGGAAGGCTTTGGATATCACATTTCATGTTACAGGAAGGCTCTCAGGTTTGTTATTAGAAGCATTGAGATATCACATCTCATGTTATAGGACAGTCTCAGGTTTGGTATTAGAAGCATTGAGATATCACATCTCATGTTATAGGACAGTCTCAGGTTTGGTATTAGAAGCATTGAGATATCATATCTCATGGTATAGGACGGGTCTCAGGATTGGAATGGGAAGGAGTTGGATATCACATCTCATGCTAAAGGAAGGGTCTCAGGTTTGGAAGGGGAAGGATTTGGATATCACATCTTATGCTAAAGGAAGGGTCTCAGGATTGGAATGGGAAGGAGTTTGATATCACATCTCATGCCATAGGAAGGTCTCAGGTATGGTAGAAGCATTTAGATATCACATCTCATGTTATCGGAAGGGTCTAAGGATTGGATCGGGAAGGAGTTGGATATCCCATCTCATGCTATAGGAAGGGTCACAGGTTGGAATTGGAAGGAGTTGGATATCACATCTCATGCTATCGGAAGGGTCTCAGGATTGGATTGGGAAGGTGTTGGATATCACATCTCATGTTATAGGAAGGGTCTCAGGATTGGATGGAAGAGTTGGATATCACATCTCATGCTATAGGAAGGGTCTCAGGTTTGGTAGAAGCATTGAGATATCACATCTCATGCTATAGGAAGGGTCTCAGGATTGGAATGGAAAGGAGTTGGATATCACATCTCATGATAAAGGAAGGGTCTCAGGTTTGGAAGGGGAAGGATTTGGATATCACATCTCAAGTTATATGACAGGTCTGTGGTTTGGTATTAGAAGCATTGAGATATCATATCTCATGCTATCGGAAGGGTCTCAGGATTGGATTGGGAAGGAGTTGGATATCACATCTCATGTTATAGGAAGGGTCTCAAGATTGGAATGGGAAGGACTTGGATATCACATCTCATGTTATAGGAAGGGTCTCAGGTTTGTTATTAAAAGCATTGAGATATCACATCTCATGTTATAGGACAGTCTCACGTTTGGTATTAGAAGCATTGAGATATAACATCTCATAGTATATGACGGGTCTCAGGATTGGAATGGGAAGGAGTTGGATATCACATCTCATGCTATAGGAAGGGTCTCAGGTTTGGTAGAAGCATTGAGATATCACATCTCATGCTATCGGAAGGGCCTCAGGATTGGATTGGGAAGGAGTTGGATATCACATCTCATGTTATAGGAAGGATCTCAGGTTTGGTATTAATAGCATTGAGATATCACATCTCATGCTATAGGAAGGGTCTCAGGATTGGAATGGGAAGGAGTTTGATATCACATCTCATGCCATAGGAAGGTCTCAGGTATGGTAGAAGCATTAAGATATCACATCTCATGCTATCGGAAGGGTCTAAGGATTGGATCTGGAAGGAGTTGGATATCCCATCTCATGCTATAGGAAGGGTCACAGGTTGGAATTGGAAGGAGTTGGATATCACATCTCATGCTATCGGAAGGGTCTCAGGATTGGATTGGGAAGGTGTTGGATATCACATCTCATGTTATAGGAAGGGTCTCAGGATTGGATGGAAGAGTTGGATATCACATCTCATGCTATAGGAAGGGTCTCAGGTTTGGTGGAAGCATTGAGATATCACATCTCATGCTATAGGAAGGGTCTCAGGATTGGAATGGAAAGGAGTTGGATATCACATCTCATGATAAAGGAAGGGTCTCAGGTTTGGAAGGGGAAGGATTTGGATATCACATCTCAAGTTATAGGACGGGTCTGTGGTTTGGTATTAGAAGCATTGAGATATCATATCTCATGCTATCGGAAGGGTCTCAGGATTGGATTGGGAAGGAGTTGGATATCACATCTCATGTTATAGGAAGGGTCTCAAGATTGGAATGGGAAGGACTTGGCTATCACATCTCATGTTATAGGAAGGGTCTCAGGTTTGTTATTAAAAGCATTGAGATATCACATCTCATGTTATAGGACAGTCTCAGGTTTGGTATTAGAAGCATTGAGATATAACATCTCATAGTATATGACGGGTCTCAGGATTGGAATGTGAAGGAGTTGGATATCACATCTCATGCTATAGGAAGGGTCTCAGGTTTGGTAGAAGCATTGAGATATCACATCTCATGTTATAGGACAGTCTCAGGTTTGGTATTAGAAGCATTGAGATATAACATCTCATAGTATATGACGGGTCTCAGGATTGGAATGTGAAGGAGTTGGATATCACATCTCATGCTATCGGAAGGGTCTCAGGATTGGATTGGGAAGGAGTTGGATATCACATCTCATGTTATAGGAAGGGTCTCAGGATTGGAATGGGAAGGATTTGGATATCACATCTCATGTTATAGGAAGGGTCACAGGTTTGTTATTAGAAGCAATGAGATATCATATCTCATGCTATCGGAAGGGTCTCAGGATTGGATTGGGAAGGAGTTGGATATCACATCTCATGTTACAGGAAGGGTCTCAGGATTGGAATGGGAAGGAGTTGTATATCATATCTCATGCTATAGGAAGGGTCACAGGTTGGAATTGGAAGGAGTTGGATATCACATCTCATGCTATCGGAAGGGTCTCAGGATTGGAATGGGAAGGAGTTGGATATCACATCTGATGCTATAGGGAGGGTCTCAGGTTTGGTATTAGAAGCATTGAGATATCACATCTCATGGTATAGGAAGGGTCTCAGGATTGGAATGGGAAGGAGTTGGATATCACATCTCAAGCTATAGGAAGGGTCTCAGGATTGGAATGGAAAGGAGTTTGATATCACATCTCATGCCATAGGAACGGTCTCAGGTTTGGTAGAAGCATTGAGATATCACATCTCATGCTATAGGAAGGGTCTCAGGATTGGAATTGGAAGGAGTTGGATATCATCTCATGCTATAGGAAGGGTCTCAGGATTGCAATGGGAAGGAGTTGGATATCACATCTCATCCTATAGGAAGGGTCACAGGTTTGGAATGGGAAGCATTTGGATATCACATCTCTTGCAATAGGAAGGGTCTTAGGTTTGGTACTAGAAACATTGAGATATCACATCTCATGGTATAGGAAGGGTCTCAGGTTTGGTATTAGAAGCACTGAGATCTCACATCTCATGTTATAGGACAGTCTCAGGTTTGGTATTAGAAGCATTGAGATATCACATCTCATGGTATAGGACGGGTCTCAGGATTGGAATGGGAAGGAGTTGGATATCACATCTTATGCTATAGGAAGGGTCTCAGGATTGGAATGGGAAGGAGTTTGATATCACATCTCATGCCATAGGAAGGTCTCAGGTATGGTAGAAGCATTAAGATATCACATCTCATGCTATCGGAAGGGTCTCAGGATTGGATTGGGAAGGAGTTGGATATCCCATCTCATGCTATAGGAAGGGTCACAGGTTGGAATTGGAAGGAGTTGGATATCACATCTCATGCTATCGGATGGGTCTCAGGATTAGAATGGGAAGGAGTTGGATATCACATCTCATGCTATAGGGAGAGTTTCAGGTTTGATATTAGAAGCATTGAGATATCATATCTCATGCTATCGGAAGGGTCTCAGGATTGGATTGGGAAGGAGTTGGATATCACATCTCATGTTATAGGAAGGGTCTCAGGATTGGATGGGAAGAGTTGGATATCACATCTCATGCTATAGTAAGGGTCTCAGGATTGGAATGGGAAAGAGTTGGATATCACATCTCATGATAAACGAAGGGTCTCAGGTTTGGAAAGGGAAGGATTTGGATATCACATCTCAAGTTATAGGACGTGTCTGTGGTTTGTTATTAAAAGCATTGAGATATCACATCTCATGTTATAGGACAGTCTCAGATTTGGTATTAGAAGCATTGAGATATAACATCTCATAGTAAAGGACGGGTCTCAGGATTGGAATGGGAAGGAGTTGGACATCACAAATGCGTTAGGAAGGGTCTCAGGTTTGGTAGAAGCATTGAGATATCACATCTCATGCTATCGGAAGGGTCTCCGGATTGGATTGGGAAGGAGTTGGATATCACATCTCATGTTATAGGAAGGATCTCAGGTTTGGTATTAATAGCTTTGAGATATCACATCTCATGCTATAGGAAGGGTCTCAGGATTGGAATGGGAAGGAGTTGGATATCACATCTCATGCTATAGGAAGGGTCTCAGGTTTGGTAGAAGCATGAGGATATCACATCTCATGCTATAGGTAGGATCTCAGGATTGGAGTGGGAAGGAGTTGGCTATCACATCTCATGCTAAAGGAAGGGTCTCAGGTTTGGAAGGGGAAGGATTTGGATATCACATCTCAATTTATAGGACGGGTCTGTGGTTTGGTATTAGAAGCATTGAGATATCATATCTCATGCTATCGGAAGGGTCTCAGGATTGGATTGGGAAGAAGTTGGATATCACATCTCATGTTATAGGAAGGGTCTCAGGATTGGAATGGGAAGGATTTGGATATCACATCTCATGTTATAGGAAGGGTCACAGGTTGGAATTGGAAGGATTGGATATCACATATCATGCTATCGGAAGGGTCTCAGGATTGGAATGGGAAGGAGTTGGATATCACATCTCATGCTATAGGGAGGGTCTCAGGTTTACTATTAGAAGCATTGAGATATCATATCTCATGCTATTGGAAGGGTCTTAGGATTGGATTGGGAAGGAGTTGGAAATCACATCTCATGCTATAGGAAGGGTCTCAGGTTTGGTAGAAGCATTGGGATATCACATCTCATGCTATAGGAAGGGTCTCAGGATTGGGATGGAAAGGAGTTTGATATCACATCTCATGATAAAGGAAGGGTCTCAGGTTTGGAAGGGGAAGGATTTGGATATCACATCTCAAGTTATAGGACGGGACTGTGGTTTGGTATGAGAAGCATTGAGATATCATATCTCATGCTATCGGAAGGGTCTCAGGATTGGATTGGGAAGGATTTGGATATCACATCTCATGTTATAGGAAGGCTCTCAGGTTTGTTATTAGAAGCATTGAGATATCACATCTCATGTTATAGGACAGTCTCAGGTTTGGTATTAGAAGCATTGAGATATCACATCTCATGTTATAGGACAGTCTCAGGTTTGCTATTAGAAGCATTGAGATATCATATCTCATGGTATAGGACGGGTCTCAGGATTGGAATGGGAAAGAGTTGGATATCACATCTCATGCTAAAGGAAGGGTCTCAGGTTTGGAAGGGGAAGGATTTGGATATCACATCTCAATATATAGGATGGGTCTGTGGTTTGGTATTAGAAGCATTGAGATATATCTCATGCTATCGGAAGGGTCTCAGGATTGGATTGGGAAGGAGTTGGATATCACATCTCATGTTATAGGAAGGGTCTCAGGATTGGATGGGAAGAGTTGGATATCACATCTCATGTTATAGGAAGGGTCTCAGGTTTGTTATTAGAAGCATTGAGATATCACATCTCATGTTATAGGACAGTCTCAGGTTTGGTATTAGAAGCATTGAGATATCACATCTCATGTTATAGGACAGTCTCAGGTTTGGTATTAGAAGCATTGAGATATCATATCTCATGGTATAGGACGGGTCTCAGGATTGGAATGGGAAAGAGTTGGATATCACATCTCATGCTAAAGGAAGGGTCTCAGGTTTGGAAGGGGAAGGATTTGGATATCACATCTCAATATATAGGATGGGTCTGTGGTTTGGTATTAGAAGCATTGAGATATATCTCATGCTATCGGAAGGGTCTCAGGATTGGATTGGGAAGGAGTTGGATATCACATCTCATGTTATAGGAAGGGTCTCAGGATTGGATTCTACCAAACCTGAGACCCTTCCTATAGCATGAGATGTGATATCCAACTCCTTCCCATTCCAATCCTGAGACCCTTCCTATAGCATGAGATGTGATATCTCAAAGCTATTAATACCAAACCTGAGATCCTTCCTATAACATGAGATGTGATATCCAACTCCTTCCCAATCCAATCCTGAGACCCTTCCTATAGCATGAGATGTGATATCCAACTCTTCCATCCAATCCTGAGACCCTTCCTATAACATGAGATGTGATATCCAACACCTTCCCAATCCAATCCTGAGACCCTTCTGATAGCATGAGATGTGATATCCAACTCCTTCCAATTCCAAACTGTGACCCTTCCTATAGCATGAGATGGGATATCCAACTCCTTCCCGATCCAATCCTTAGACCCTTCCGATAGCATGAGATGTGATATCTTAATGCTTCTACCATACCTGAGACCTTCCTATGGCATGAGATGTGATATCAAACTCCTTCCCATTCCAATCCTGAGACCCTTCCTATAGCATGAGATGTGATATCTCAATGCTATTAATACCAAACCTGAGATCCTTCCTATAACATGAGATGTGATATCCAACTCCTTCCCAATCCAATCCTGAGACCCTTCCGATAGCATGAGATGTGATATCTCAATGCTTCTACCAAACCTGAGACCCTTCCTATAGCATGAGATGTGATATCCAACTCCTTCCCATTCCAATCCTGAGACCCGTCATATACTATGAGATGTTATATCTCAATGCTTCTAATACCAAACCTGAGACTGTCCTATAACATGAGATGTGATATCTCAATGCTTTTAATAACAAACCTGAGACCCTTCCTATAACATGAGATGTGATATCCAAGTCCTTCCCATTCCAATCTTGAGACCCTTCCTATAACATGAGATGTGATATCCAACTCCTTCCCAATCCAATCCTGAGACCCTTCCAATAGCATGAGATATGATATCTCAATGCTTCTAATACCAAACCACAGACCTGTCCTATAACTTGAGATGTGATATCAAAATCCTTCCCCTTCCAAACCTGAGACCCTTCCTTTATCATGAGATGTGATATCCAACTCCTTCCCATTCCAATCCTGAGACCCTTCCTATAGCATGAGATGTGATATCCAACTCTTCCCATCCAATCCTGAGACCCTTCCTATAACATGAGATGTGATATCCAACTCCTTCCCAATCCAATCCTGAGACCCTTCCGATAGCATGAGATATGATATCTCAATGCTTCTAATATCAAACCTGAGACCCTCCCTATAGCATGAGATGTGATATCCAACTCCTTCCCATTCTAATCCTGAGACCCATCCGATAGCATGAGATGTGATATCCAACTCCTTCCAATTCCAACCTGTAACCCTTCCTATAGCATGAGATGGGATATCCAACTCCTTCCCAATCCAATCCTGAGACCATTCCGATAGCATGAGATGTGATATCTTAATGCTTCTACCATACCTGAGACCTTCCTATGGCATGAGATGTGATATCAAACTCCTTCCCATTCCAATCCTGAGACCCTTCCTATAGCATGAGATGTGATATCCAACTCCTTCCCATTCCAATCCTGAGACCCGTCCTATACCATGAGATGTGATATCTCAATGCTTCTAATACCAAACCTGAGACTGTCCTATAACATGAGATGTGAGATCTCAGTGCTTCTAATACCAAACCTGAGACCCTTCCTATACCATGAGATGTGATATCTCAATGTTTCTAGTACCAAACCTAAGACCCTTCCTATTGCAAGAGATCTGATATCCAATATGCTTCCCATTCCAAACCTGCGACCCTTCCTATAGGATGAGATGTGATATCCAACTCCTTCCCATTCCAATCCTGAGACCCTTCCTATAGCATGAGATGATATCCAACTCCTTCCCATTCCAATCCTGAGACCCTTCCTATAGCATGAGATGTGATATCTCAATGCATCTACCAAACCTGATATCGTTCCTATAGCATGAGATTTGATATTCAACACCTTCCCATTCCAATCCTGAGACCCTTCCTATACCATGAGATGTGATATCTCAATGCTTCTAATACCAAACCTGAGACTGTCCTATAACATGAGATGTGATATCTCAGTGCTTCTAATGCCAAACCTGTGACCCTTCCTATGGCATGACATGTGATATCCAACTCCTTCCCTTTCCAATCCTGTGACCCTTCCTATAACATGAGATGTGATATCCAAATCCTTCCCATTCCAATCCTGAGACCCTTCCTATAACATGAGATGTGATATCCAAGTCCTTCCCATTCCAATCTTGAGACCCTTCCTATAACATGAGATGTGATATCCAACTCCTTCCCAATCCAATCCTGAGACCCTTCCGATAGCATGAGATATGATATCTGAATGCTTCTAATACCAAACCACAGACCCGTCCTATAACTTGAGATGTGGTATCCAAATCCTTCCCCTTCCAAACCTGAGACCCTTCCTTTATCATGAGATGTGATTTCCAACTCCTTTCCATTCCAATCCTGAGACCCTTCCTATAGCATGAGATGTGATATCTCAATGCTTCTACCAAACCTGAGACCCTTCCTATAGCATGAGATGTGATATCCAACTCTTCCATCCAACCCTGAGACCGTTCCTATAACATGAGATGTGATATCCAACACCTTCCCAATCCAATCCTGAGACCCTTCCGATAGCATGAGATGTGATATCCAACTCCTTCCAATTCCAACCTGTGACCCTTCCTATAGCATGAGATGGGATATCCAACTCCTTCCCAATCCAATCCTTAGACCCTTCCGATAGCATGAGATGTGATATCTTAATGATGCTACCATACCTGGGACCTTCCTATGGCATGAGATGTGATATCAAACTCCTTCCCATTCCAATCCTGAGACCCTTCCTATAGCATGAGATGTGATATCTCAATGCTATTAATACCAAACCTGAGATCCTTCCTATAACATGAGATGTGATATCCAACTCCTTCCCAATCCAATCCTGAGACCCTTCCGATAGCATGAGATGTGATATCTCAATGCTTCTACCAAACCTGAGACCCTTCCTATAGCATGAGATGTGATATCCAACTCCTTCCCATTCCAATCCTGAGACCCGTCATATACTATGAGATGTTATATCTCAATGCTTCTAATACCAAACCTGAGACTGTCCTATAACATGAGATGTGATATCTCAATGCTTTTAATAACAAACCTGAGACCCTTCCTATAACATGAGATGTGATATCCAAGTCCTTCCCATTCCAATCTTGAGACCCTTCCTATAACATGAGATGTGATATCCAACTCCTTCCAAATCCAATCCTGAGACCCTTCCGATAGCATGAGATATATCTCAATGCTTCTAATACCAAACCACAGACCCGTCCTATAACTTGAGATGTGATATCCAAATCCTTCCCCTTCCAAACCTGAGACCCTTCCTTTATCATGAGATGTGATATCCAACTCCTTTCCATTCCAATCCTGAGACCCTTCCTATAGCATGAGATGTGATATCCAACTCTTCCATCCAATCCTGAGACCCTTCCTATAACATGAGATGTGATATCCAACACCTTCCCAATCCAATCCTGAGACCCTTCCGATAGCATGAGATGTGATATCCAACTCCTTCCAATTCCAAAATGTGACCCTTCTTATACCATGAGATGGGATATCCAACTCCTTCCCGATCCAATCCTTAGACCCTTCTGATAGCATGAGATGTGATATCTTAATGCTTCTACCATACCTGAGACCTTCCTATGGCATGAGATGTGATATCAAACTCCTTCCCATTCCAATCCTGAGACCCTTCCTATGGCATGAGATGTGATATCTTAATGCTTCTACCATACCTGAGACCTTCCTATGGCATGAGATGTGATATCCAACACCTTCCCATTGCAATCCTGAGACCCGTCCTATACCATGAAATGTGATATCTCAATGCTTCTAATACCAAACCTTAGACTGTCCTATAACATGAGATGTGATATCTCCATGCTTCTAATAACAAACCTGAGACCCTTCCTATAACATGAGATGTGATATCCAAATCATTCCCATTCCAATCCTGAGACCCTTCCTATAACATGAGATGTGATATCCAACTCCTTCCCAATCCAATCCTGAGACCCTTCCGATAGCATGAGATGTGATATCCAACTCCTTCCCATTCCATATACTATCACGTCATATACTATGAGATGTTATATCTCAATGCTTCTAATACCAAACCTGAGACTGTCCTATAACATGAGATGTGATATCTCAATGCTTTTAATAACAAACCTGAGACCCTTCCTATAACATGAGATGTGATATCCAAGTCAATGCTTCTACCAAACCTGAGACCCTTCCTATAGCATGAGATGTGATATCCAACTCCTTCCCATTCCAATCCTGAGACGCTTCCTATAGCATGAGATGTGATATCTCAATGCTTCTACCAAACCTGAGACCCTTCCTATAGCGTGAGATGTGATATCCAACTCTTCCATCCAATCCTGAGACCCTTCCTATAACATGAGATGTGATATCCAACACCTTCCCAATTCAATCCTGAGACCCTTCCGATAGCATGAGATGTGATATCCAACTCCTTCCAATTCCAACCTGTGACCCTTCCTATAGCATGAGATGGGATATCCAACTCCTTCCCGATCCAATCCTTAGACCCTTCCGATAGCATGAGATGTGACATCTTAATGCTTCTACCATACCTGAGATCTTCCTATGGCATGAGATGTGATATCAAACTCCTTCCCATTCCAATCCTGAGACCCTTCCTATGGCATGAGATGTGATATCCAACACCTTCTCATTGCAATCCTGGGACCCGTCCTATACCATGAAATGTGATATCTCAATGCTTCTAATACCAAACCTTAGACTGTCCTATAACATGAGATGTGATTTCTCAATGCTTCTAATAACAAACCTGAGACCCTTCCTATAACATGAGATGTGATATCCAAATCATTCCCATTCCAATCCTGAGACCCTTCCTATAACATGAGATGTGATATCCAACTCCTTCCCAATCCAATCCTGAGACCCTTCCGATAGCATGAGATATATCTCAATGCTTCTAATATCAAACCACAGACCCATCCTATATATTGAGATGTGATATCCAAATCATTCCCCTTCCAAACCTGAGACCCTTCCTTTAGCATGAGATGTGATATCCAACTCCTTCCCATTCCAATCCTGAGACCAGTCCTATACCATGAGATATGATATCTCAATGCTTCTAATACCAAACCTGAGACTGTCCTATAACATGAGATGTGATATCTCAAAGCTTCTAATAACAAACCTGAGAGCCTTCCTATAACATGAGATGTGATATCCAAATCCTTCCCAATCCAATCCTGAGACCCTTCCGATAGCATGAGATATGATATCTCAATGCTTCTAATACCAAACCATAGTCCCGTCCTATAACTTGAGATGTGATATCCAAATCCTTCCCCTTCCAAACCTGAGACCCTTCCTTTATCATGAGATGTGATATCAAACTCCTTTCCATTCCAATCCTGAGACCCTTCCTATAGCATGAGATGTGATATCCCAATGCTTCTACCAAACCTGAGACCCTTCCTATAGCATGAGATGTGATATCCAACTCCTTCCCAATCCAATCCTGAGACCCTTCCGATAGCATGAGATATGATATCTCAATGCGTCTAATATCAAACCTGAGACCCTCAATATAGCATGAGATGTGATATCCAACTCCTTCCCATTCCAATCCTGAGACCCTTCCGATAGCATGATATGTGATATCCAATCCTTCCAATTCCAACCTGTGACCCTTCCTATAACATGAGATGTGATATCCAAATCCTTCCCATTTCAATCCTGAGACCCTTCCTTTAACATGAGATGTGATATCCAACTTCTTCCCAATCCAATCCTGAGACCCTTACGATAGCATGAGATATGATATCTCAATGCTTCTAATACCAAACCACAGACCCGTCCTATGAATTGAGATGTGATATCCAAATCGTTCCCTTTCCAAACCTGAGACCCTTCCTTTAGCATGAGATGTGATAGCCAACTCCTTCCCATTCCAATCCTGAGACCCTTCCGATAGCATGAGATGTGATATCTCAATGCTTCTACCAAACCTGAGACCCTTCCTATAGCATGAGATGTGATATCCAACTCCTTCCCATTCCAATCCTGAGACCCGTCATATACTATGAGATGTTATATCTCAATGCTTCTAATACCAAACCTGAGACTGTCCTATAACATGAGATGTGATATCTCAATGCTATTAATACCAAACCTGAGATCATTCCTATAACATGAGATGTGATATCCAACTCCTTCCCAATCCAATCCTGAGACCCTTCCGATAGCATGAGATGGGATATCTCAATGCTTCTACCAAACCTGAGACCCTTCCTATAGCATGAGATGTGATATCCAACTCCTTCCCATTCCAATCCTGAGACCCGTCATATACTATGAGATGTTATATCAGAATGCTTCTAATACCAAACCTGAGACTGTCCTATAACATGAGATGTGATATCTCAATGCTTTTAATAACAAACCTGAGACCCTTCCTATAACATGAGATGTGATATCCAAGTCCTTCCCATTCCAATCTTGAGACCCTTCCTATAACATGAGATGTGATATCCAACTCCTTCCCAATCCAATCCTGAGACCCTTCCGATAGCATGAGATATGATATCTCAATGCTTCTAATACCAAACCACAGACCTGTCCTATAACTTGAGATGTGATATCCAAATCCTTCCCCTTCCAATCCTGAGACCCTTCCTTTATCATGAGATGTGAAATCCAACTCCTTTCCATTCCAATCCTGAGACCCTTCCTATAGCATGAGATGTGATATCTCAATGCTTCTACCAAACCTGAGACCCTTACTATAGCATGAGATGTGATATCCAACTCTTCCATCCAATCCTGAGACCCTTCCTATAACATGAGATGTGATATCCAACACCTTCCCAATCCAATCCTGAGACCCTTCCGATAGCATGAGATGTGATATCCAACTCCTTCCAATTCCAACCTGTGACCCTTCCTATAGCATGAGATGGGATGTCCAACTCCTTCCCAATCCAATCCTTAGACCCTTCCGATAGCATGAATTGTGATATCTTAATGCTGCTACCATACCTGGGACCTTCCTATGGCATGAGATGTGATATCAAACTCCTTCCCATTCCAATCCTGAGACCCTTCCTATAGCATGAGATGTGATATCTCAATGCTATTAATACCAAACCTGAGATCCTTCCTATAACATGAGATGTGATATCCAACTCCTTCCCAATCCAATCCTGAGACCCTTCCGATAGCATGAGATGTGATATCTCAATGCTTCTACCAAACCTGAGACCCTTCCTATAGCATGAGATGTGATATCCAACTCCTTCCCATTCCAATCCTGAGACCCGTCATATACTATGAGATGTTATATCTCAATGCTTCTAATACCAAACCTGAGACCCTTCCGATAGCATGAGATATATCTCAATGCTTCTAATACCAAACCACAGACCCGTCCTATAACTTGAGATGTGATATCCAAATCCTTCCCCTTCCAAACCTGAGACCCTTCCTTTATCATGAGATGTGATATCAAACTCCTTTCCATTCCAATCCTGAGACCCTTCCTATAGCATGAGATGTGATATCCCAATGCTTCTACCAAACCTGAGACCCTTCCTATAGCATGAGATGTGATATCCAACTCCTTCCCAATCCAATCCTGAGACCCTTCCGATAGCATGAGATATGATATCTCAATGCGTCTAATATCAAACCTGAGACCCTCAATATAGCATGAGATGTGATATCCAACTCCTTCCCATTCCAATCCTGAGACCCTTCCGATAGCATGATATGTGATATCCAATCCTTCCAATTCCAACCTGTGACCCTTCCTATAACATGAGATGTGATATCCAAATCCTTCCCATTCCAATCCTGAGACCCTTCCTATAACATGAGATGTGATATCCAACTTCTTCCCAATCCAATCCTGAGACCCTTACAATAGCATGAGATATGATATCTCAATGCTTCTAATACCAAACCACAGACCCGTCCTATGAATTGAGATGTGATATCCAAATTGTTCCCTTTCCAAACCTGAGACCCTTCCTTTAGCATGAGATGTGATAGCCAACTCCTTCCCATTCCAATCCTGAGACCCTTCCGATAGCATGAGATGTGATATCTCAATGCTTCTACCAAACCTGAGACCCTTCCTATAGCATGAGATGTGATATCCAACTCCTTCCCATTCCAATCCTGAGACCCGTCATATACTATGAGATGTTATATCTCAATGCTTCTAATACCAAACCTGAGACTGTCCTATAACATGAGATGTGATATCTCAATGCTATTAATACCAAACCTGAGATCATTCCTATAACATGAGATGTGATATCCAACTCCTTCCCAATCCAATCCTGAGACCCTTCCGATAGCATGAGATGTGATATCTCAATGCTTCTACCAAACCTGAAACCCTTCCTATAGCATGAGATGTGATATCCAACTCCTTCCCATTCCAATCCTGAGACCCGTCATATACTATGAGATGTTATATCAGAATGCTTCTAATACCAAACCTGAGACTGTCCTATAACATGAGATGTGATATCTCAATGCTTTTAATAACAAACCTGAGACCCTTCCTATAACATGAGATGTGATATCCAAGTCCTTCCCATTCCAATCTTGAGACCCTTCCTATAACATGAGATGTGATATCCAACTCCTTCCCAATCCAATCCTGAGACCCTTCCGATAGCATGAGATATGATATCTCAATGCTTCTAATACCAAACCACAGACCCGTCCTATGAATTGAGATGTGATATCCAAATCGTTCCCTTTCCAAACCTGAGACCCTTCCTTTAGCATGAGATGTGATAGCCAACTCCTTCCCATTCCAATCCTGAGACCCTTCCGATAGCATGAGATGTGATATCTCAATGCTTCTACCAAACCTGAGACCCTTCCTATAGCATGAGATGTGATATCCAACTCCTTCCCATTCCAATCCTGAGACCCGTCATATACTATGAGATGTTATATCTCAATACTTCTAATACCAAACCTGAGACTGTCCTATAACATGAGATGTGATATCTCAATGCTATTAATACCAAACCTGAGATCATTCCTATAACATGAGATGTGATATCCAACTCCTTCCCAATCCAATCCTGAGACCCTTCCGATAGCATGAGATGTGATATCTCAATGCTTCTACCAAACCTGAGACCCTTCCTATAGCATGAGATGTGATATCCAACTCCTTCCCATTCCAATCCTGAGACCCGTCATATACTATGAGATGTTATATCAGAATGCTTCTAATACCAAACCTGAGACTGTCCTATAACATGAGATGTGATATCTCAATGCTTTTAATAACAAACCTGAGACCCTTCCTATAACATGAGATGTGATATCCAAGTCCTTCCCATTCCAATCTTGAGACCCTTCCTATAACATGAGATGTGATATCCAACTCCTTCCCAATCCAATCCTGAGACCCTTCTGATAGCATGAGATATGATATCTCAATGCTTCTAATACCAAACCACAGACCTGTCCTATAACTTGAGATGTGATATCCAAATCCTTCCCCTTCCAATCCTGAGACCCTTCCTTTATCATGAGATGTGATATCCAACTCCTTTCCATTCCAATCCTGAGACCCTTCCTATAGCATGAGATGTGATATCTCAATGCTTCTACCAAACCTGAGACCCTTCCTATAGCATGAGATGTGATATCCAACTCTTCCATCCAATCCTGAGACCCTTCCTATAACATGAGATGTGATATCCAACACCTTCCCAATCCAATCCTGAGACCCTTCCGATAGCATGAGATGTGATATCCAACTCCTTCCAATTCCAACCTGTGACCCTTCCTATAGCATGAGATGGGATATCCAACTCCTTCCCAATCCAATCCTTAGACCCTTCCGATAGCATGAGGTGTGATATCTTAATGCTTCTACCATACCTGAGACCTTCCTATGGCATGAGATCTGATATCAAACTCCTTCCCATTCCAATCCTGAGACCCTTCCTATGGCATGAGATGTGATATCTTAATGCTTCTACCATACCTGAGACCTTCCTATGGCATGAGATGTGATATCCAACACCTTCCCATTGCAATCCTGAGACCCGTCCTATACCATGAAATGTGATATCTCAATGCTTCTAATACCAAACCTTAGACTGTCCTATAACATGAGATGTGATATCTCAATGCTTCTAATAACAAACCTGAGACCCTTCCTATAACATGAGATGTGATATCCAAATCATTCCCATTCCAATCCTGAGACCCTTCCTATAACATGAGATGTGATATCCAACTCCTTCCCAATCCAATCCTGAGACCCTTCCTATAGCATGAGATGTGATATCCAAGTCAATGCTTCTACCAAACCTGAGACCCTTCCTATAGCATGAGATGTGATATCCAACTCCTTCCCATTCCAATCCTGAGACCCTTCCTATAGCATGAGATGTGATATCTCAATGCTTCTACCAAACCTGAGACCCTTCCTATAGCATGAGATGTGATATCCAACTCTTCCATCCAATCCTGAGACCCTTCCTATAACATGAGATGTGATATCCAACACCTTCCCAATCCAATCCTGAGACCCTTCCGATAGCATGAGATGTGATATCCAACTCCTTCCAATTCCAACCTGTGACCCTTCCTATAGCATGAGATGGGATATCCAACTCCTTCCCGATCCAATCCTTAGACCCTTCCGATAGCATGAGATGTGACATCTTAATGTTTCTACCATACCTGAGACCTTCCTATGGCATGAGATGTGATATCAAACTCCTTCCCATTCCAATCCTGAGACCCTTCCTATGGCATGAGATGTGATATCCAACACCTTCCCATTGCAATCCTGGGACCCGTCCTATACCATGAAATGTGATATCTCAATGCTTCTAATACCAAACCTTAGACTGTCCTATAACATGAGATGTGATATCTCAATGCTTCTAATAACAAACCTGAGACCCTTCCTATAACATGAGATGTGATATCCAAATCATTCCCATTCCAATCCTGAGACCCTTCCTATAACATGAGATGTGATATCCAACTCCTTCCCAATCCAATCCTGAGACCCTTCCGATAGCATGAGATATATCTCAATGCTTCTAATATCAAACCACAGACCCATCCTATATATTGAGATGTGATATCCAAATCATTCCCCTTCCAAACCTGAGACCCTTCCTTTAGCATGAGATGTGATATCCAACTCCTTCCCATTCCAATCCTGAGACCCGTCCTATACCATGAGACATGATATCTCAATGCTTCTAATACCAAACCTGAGACTGTCCTATAACATGAGATGTGATATCTCAATGCGTCTAATACCAAACCTGAGACTGTCCTATAACATGAGATGTGATATCTCAATGCTTCTAATAACAAACCTGAGAGCCTTCCTATAACATGAGATGTGATATCCAAATCCTTCCCAATCCAATCCTGAGACCCTTCCGATAGCATGAGATATGATATCTCAATGCTTCTAATACCAAACCATAGTCCCGTCCTATAACTTGAGATGTGATATCCAAATCCTTCCCCTTCCAAACCTGAGACCCTTCCTTTATCATGAGATGTGATATCAAACTCCTTTCCATTCCAATCCTGAGACCCTTCCTATAGCATGAGATGTGATATCCCAATGCTTCTACCAAACCTGAGACCCTTCCTATAGCATGAGATGTGATATCCAACTCCTTCCCAATCCAATCCTGAGACCCTTCCGATAGCATGAGATATGATATCTCAATGCGTCTAATATCAAACCTGAGACCCTCAATATAGCATGAGATGTGATATCCAACTCCTTCCCATTCCAATCCTGAGACCCTTCCGATAGCATGATATGTGATATCCAATCCTTCCAATTCCAACCTGTGACCCTTCCTATAACATGAGATGTGATATCCAAATCCTTCCCATTCCAATCCTGAGACCCTTCCTATAACATGAGATGTGATATCCAACTTCTTCCCAATCCAATCCTGAGACCCTTACGATAGCATGAGATATGATATCTCAATGCTTCTAATACCAAACCACAGACCCGTCCTATGAATTGAGATGTGATATCCAAATCGTTCCCTTTCCAAACCTGAGACCCTTCCTTTAGCATGAGATGTGATAGCCAACTCCTTCCCATTCCAATCCTGAGACCCTTCCGATAGCATGAGATGTGATATCTCAATGCTTCTACCAAACCTGAGACCCTTCCTATAGCATGAGATGTGATATCCAACTCCTTCCCATTCCAATCCTGAGACCCGTCATATACTATGAGATGTTATATCTCAATGCTTCTAATACCAAACCTGAGACTGTCCTATAACATGAGATGTGATATCTCAATGCTATTAATACCAAACCTGAGATCATTCCTATAACATGAGATGTGATATCCAACTCCTTCCCAATCCAATCCTGAGACCCTTCCGATAGCATGAGATGTGATATCTCAATGCTTCTACCAAACCTGGGACCCTTCCTATAGCATGAGATGTGATATCCAACTCCTTCCCATTCCAATCCTGAGACCCGTCATATACTATGAGATGTTATATCAGAATGCTTCTAATACCAAACCTGAGACTGTCCTATAACATGAGATGTGATATCTCAATGCTTTTAATAACAAACCTGAGACCCTTCCTATAACATGAGATGTGATATCCAAGTCCTTCCCATTCCAATCTTGAGACCCTTCCTATAACATGAGATGTGATATCCAACTCCTTCCCAATCCAATCCTGAGACCCTTCCGATAGCATGAGATATGATATCTCAATGCTTCTAATACCAAACCACAGACCTGTCCTATAACTTGAGATGTGATATCCAAATCCTTCCCCTTCCAAACCTGAGACCCTTCCTTTATCATGAGATGTGATATCCAACTCCTTTCCATTCCAATCCTGAGACCCTTCCTATAGCATGAGATGTGATATCTCAATGCTTCTACCAAACCTGAGACCCCTACTATAGCATGAGATGTGATATCCAACTCTTCCATCCAATCCTGAGACCCTTCCTATAACATAAGATGTGATATCCAACACCTTCCCAATCCAATCCTGAGACCCTTCCGATAGCATGAGATGTGATATCCAACTCCTTCCAATTCCAACCTGTGACCCTTCCTATAGCATGAGATGGGATATCCAACTCCTTCCCAATCCAATCCTTAGACCCTTCCGATAGCATGAGATGTGATATCTTAATGCTTCTACCATACCTGAGACCTTCCTATGGCATGAGATCTGATATCAAACTCCTTCCCATTCCAATCCTGAGACCCTTCCTATGGCATGAGATGTGATATCCAATACCTTCCCATTCCAATCCTGAGACCCGTCCTATACCATGAAATGTGATATCTCAATGCTTCTAATACCAAACCTTAGACTGTCCTATAACATGAGATGTGATATCTCAATGCTTCTAATAACAAACCTGAGACCCTTCCTATAACATGAGATGTGATATCCAAATCATTCCCATTCCAATCCTGAGACCCTTCCTATAACATGGGATGTGATATCCAACTCCTTCCCAATCCAATCCTGAGACCCTTCCGATAGCATGAGATATATCTCAATGCTTCTAATACCAAACCACAGACCCATCCTATATATTGAGATGTGATATCCAAATCATTCCCCTTCCAAACCTGAGACCCTTCCTTTAGCATGAGATGTGATATCCAACTCCTTCCCATTCCAATCCTGAGACCCGTCCTATACCATGAGATATGATATCTCAATGCTTCTAATACCAAACCTGAGACTGTCCTATAACATGAGATGTGATATCTCAATGCGTCTAATACCAAACCTGAGACTGTCCTATAACATGAGATGTGATATCTCAAAGCTTCTAATAACAAACCAGAGAGCCTTCCTATAACATGAAATGTGATATCCAAATCCTTCCCAATCCAATCCTGAGACCCTTCCGATAGCATGAGATATGATATCTCAATGCTTCTAATACCAAACCACAGTCCCGTCCTATAACTTGAGATGTGATATCCAAATCCTTCCCCTTCCAAACCTGAGACCCTTCCTTTATCATGAGATGTGATATCAAACTCCTTTCCATTCCAATCCTGAGACCCTTCCTATAGCATGAGATGTGATATCCCAATGCTTCTACCAAACCTGAGACCCTTCCTATAGCATGAGATGTGATATCCAACTCCTTCCCAATCCAATCCTGAGACCCTTCCGATAGCATGAGATATGATATCTCAATGCTTCTAATATCAAACCTGAGACCCTCCCTATAGCATGAGATGTGATATCCAACTCTTTCCCATTCCAATCCTGAGACCCTTCCGATAGCATGATATGTGATATCCAATCCTTCCAATTCCAACCTGTGACCCGTCCTATAACATGAGATGTGATATCCTAATCCTTCCCATTCCAATCCTGAGACCCTTCCTATAACATGAGATGTGATATCCAACTTCTTCCCAATCCAATCCTGAGACCCTTCCGATAGCATGAGATATGATATCTCAATGCTTCTAATACCAAACCACAGACCCGTCCTATAAATTGAGATGTGATATCCAAATCCTTCCCCTTCCAAACCTGAGACCCTTCCTTTAGCATGAGATGTGATAGCCAACTCCTTCCCATTCCAATCCTGAGACCCTACCTATAGCATGAGATGTGATATCCTAATGCTTCTACCAAACCTGAGACCCTTCCTATAGCATGAGATGTGATATCCAACTCCTTCCCATTCCAATCCTGAGACCCTTCCTATAGCATGAGATGTGATATCTCAAATCTATTAATACCAAACCTGAGATCCTTCCTATAACATGAGATGTGATATCCAACTCCTTCCCAATCCAATCCTGAGACCCTTCCGATAGCATGAGATGTGATATCTCAATGCTTCTACCAAACCTGAGACCCTTCCTATAGCATAGTGATGTCCAACTCCTTCCCATTCCAATCCTGAGACCCGTCCTTTACTATGAGATGTTATATCTCAATGCTTCTAATACCAAACCTGAGACTGTCCTATAACATGATATGTGATATCTCAATGCTTTTAATAACAAACCACAGACATGTCCTATAACTTGAGATGTGATATCCAAATCCTTCCCCTTCCAAACCTGAGACCCTTCCTTTATCATGAGATGTGATATCCAACACTTTCCCATTCCAATCCTGAGACCCTTCCTATAGCATGAGATGTGATATCCAACTCTTCCCATCCAATCCTGAGACCCTTCCTATAACATGAGATGTGATATCCAACTCCTTCCCAATCCAATCCTGAGACCCTTCCGATAGCATGAGATATGATATCTCAATGCTTCTAATATCAAACCTGAGACCCTCCCTATAGCATGAGATGTGATATCCAACTCCTTCCCATTCTAATCCTGAGACCCATCCGATAGCATGAGATGTGATATCCAACTCCTTCCAATTCCAACCTGTGACCCTTCCTATAGCATGAGATGGGATATCCAACTCCTTCCCATTCTAATCCTGAGACCCATCCGATAGCATGAGATGTGATATCCAACTCCTTCCAATTCCAACCTGTGACCCTTCCTATAACATGAGATGTGATATCCAACTTCTTCCCAATCCAATCCTGAGACCCTTCCGATAGCATGAGATATGATATCTCAATGCTTCTAATACCAAACCACAGACCCGTCCTATAAATTGAGATGTGATATCCAAATCCTTCCCCTTCCAAACCTGAGACCCTTCCTTTAGCATGAGATGTGATAGCCAACTCCTTCCCATTCCAATCCTGAGACCCTACCTATAGCATGAGATGTGATATCCTAATGCTTCTACCAAACCTGAGACCCTTCCTATAGCATGAGATGTGATATCCAACTCCTTCCCATTCCAATCCTGAGACCCTTCCTATAGCATGAGATGTGATATCTCAAATCTATTAATACCAAACCTGAGATCCTTCCTATAACATGAGATGTGATATCCAACTCCTTCCCAATCCAATCCTGAGACCCTTCCGATAGCATGAGATGTGATATCTCAATGCTTCTACCAAACCTGAGACCCTTCCTATAGCATATGTGATGTCCAACTCCTTCCCATTCCAATCCTGAGACCCGTCCTTTACTATGAGATGTTATATCTCAATGCTTCTAATACCAAACCTGAGACTGTCCTATAACATGATATGTGATATCTCAATGCTTTTAATAACAAACCACAGACATGTCCTATAACTTGAGATGTGATATCCAAATCCTTCCCCTTCCAAACCTGAGACCCTTCCTTTATCATGAGATGTGATATCCAACTCTTTCCCATTCCAATCCTGAGACCCTTCCTATAGCATGAGATGTGATATCCAACTCTTCCCATCCAATCCTGAGACCCTTCCTATAACATGAGATGTGATATCCAACTCCTTCCCAATCCAATCCTGAGACCCTTCCGATAGCATGAGATATGATATCTCAATGCTTCTAATATCAAACCTGAGACCCTCCCTATAGCATGAGATGTGATATCCAACTCCTTCCCATTCTAATCCTGAGACCCATCCGATAGCATGAGATGTGATATCCAACTCCTTCCAATTCCAACCTGTGACCCTTCCTATAGCATGAGATGGGATATCCAACTCCTTCCCAATCCAATCCTGAGACCCTTCCGATAGCATGAGATGTGATATCTTAATGCTTCTACCATAACTGAGACCCCTACTATAGCATGAGATGTGATATCCAACTCTTCCATCCAATCCTGAGACCCTTCCTATAACATAAGATGTGATATCCAACACCTTCCCAATCCAATCCTGAGACCCTTCCGATAGCATGAGATGTGATATCCAACTCCTTCCAATTCCAACCTGTGACCCTTCCTATAGCATGAGATGGGATATCCAACTCCTTCCCAATCCAATCCTGAGACCCTTCCTATAGCATGAGATGTGATATCTCAATGCTTCTACCAAACCTGAGACCCCTACTATAGCATGAGATGTGATATCCAACTCTTCCATCCAATCCTGAGACCCTTCCTATAACATAAGATGTGATATCCAACACCTTCCCAATCCAATCCTGAGACCCTTCCGATAGCATGAGATGTGATATCCAACTCCTTCCAATTCCAACCTGTGACCCTTCCTATAGCATGAGATGGGATATCCAACTCCTTCCCAATCCAATCCTTAGACCCTTCCGATAGCATGAGATGTGATATCTTAATGCTTCTACCATACCTGAGACCTTCCTATGGCATGAGATCTGATATCAAACTCCTTCCCATTCCAATCCTGAGACCCTTCCTATGGCATGAGATGTGATATCCAATACCTTCCCATTCCAATCCTGAGACCCGTCCTATACCATGAAATGTGATATCTCAATGCTTCTAATACCAAACCTTAGACTGTCCTATAACATGAGATGTGATATCTCAATGCTTCTAATAACAAACCTGAGACCCTTCCTATAACATGAGATGTGATATCCAAATCATTCCCATTCCAATCCTGAGACCCTTCCTATAACATGGGATGTGATATCCAACTCCTTCCCAATCCAATCCTGAGACCCTTCCGATAGCATGAGATATATCTCAATGCTTCTAATACCAAACCACAGACCCATCCTATATATTGAGATGTCATATCCAAATCATTCCCCTTCCAAACCTGAGACCCTTCCTTTAGCATGAGATGTGATATCCAACTCCTTCCCATTCCAATCCTGAGACCCGTCCTATACCATGAGATATGATATCTCAATGCTTCTAATACCAAACCTGAGACTGTCCTATAACATGAGATGTGATATCTCAATGCGTCTAATACCAAACCTGAGACTGTCCTATAACATGAGATGTGATATCTCAAAGCTTCTAATAACAAACCAGAGAGCCTTCCTATAACATGAAATGTGATATCCAAATCCTTCCCAATCCAATCCTGAGACCCTTCCGATAGCATGAGATATGATATCTCAATGCTTCTAATACCAAACCACAGTCCCGTCCTATAACTTGAGATGTGATATCCAAATCCTTCCCCTTCCAAACCTGAGACCCTTCCTTTATCATGAGATGTGATATCAAACTCCTTTCCATTCCAATCCTGAGACCCTTCCTATAGCATGAGATGTGATATCCCAATGCTTCTACCAAACCTGAGACCCTTCCTATAGCATGAGATGTGATATCCAACTCCTTCCCAATCCAATCCTGAGACCCTTCCGATAGCATGAGATATGATATCTCAATGCTTCTAATATCAAACCTGAGACCCTCCCTATAGCATGAGATGTGATATCCAACTCTTTCCCATTCCAATCCTGAGACCCTTCCGATAGCATGATATGTGATATCCAATCCTTCCAATTCCAACCTGTGACCCGTCCTATAACATGAGATGTGATATCCTAATCCTTCCCATTCCAATCCTGAGACCCTTCCTATAACATGAGATGTGATATCCAACTTCTTCCCAATCCAATCCTGAGACCCTTCCGATAGCATGAGATATGATATCTCAATGCTTCTAATACCAAACCACAGACCCGTCCTATAAATTGAGATGTGATATCCAAATCCTTCCCCTTCCAAACCTGAGACCCTTCCTTTAGCATGAGATGTGATAGCCAACTCCTTCCCATTCCAATCCTGAGACCCTACCTATAGCATGAGATGTGATATCCTAATGCTTCTACCAAACCTGAGACCCTTCCTATAGCATGAGATGTGATATCCAACTCCTTCCCATTCCAATCCTGAGACCCTTCCTATAGCATGAGATGTGATATCTCAAATCTATTAATACCAAACCTGAGATCCTTCCTATAACATGAGATGTGATATCCAACTCCTTCCCAATCCAATCCTGAGACCCTTCCGATAGCATGAGATGTGATATCTCAATGCTTCTACCAAACCTGAGACCCTTCCTATAGCATATGTGATGTCCAACTCCTTCCCATTCCAATCCTGAGACCCGTCCTTTACTATGAGATGTTATATCTCAATGCTTCTAATACCAAACCTGAGACTGTCCTATAACATGATATGTGATATCTCAATGCTTTTAATAACAAACCACAGACATGTCCTATAACTTGAGATGTGATATCCAAATCCTTCCCCTTCCAAACCTGAGACCCTTCCTTTATCATGAGATGTGATATCCAACTCTTTCCCATTCCAATCCTGAGACCCTTCCTATAGCATGAGATGTGATATCCAACTCTTCCCATCCAATCCTGAGACCCTTCCTATAACATGAGATGTGATATCCAACTCCTTCCCAATCCAATCCTGAGACCCTTCCGATAGCATGAGATATGATATCTCAATGCTTCTAATATCAAACCTGAGACCCTCCCTATAGCATGAGATGTGATATCCAACTCCTTCCCATTCTAATCCTGAGACCCATCCGATAGCATGAGATGTGATATCCAACTCCTTCCAATTCCAACCTGTGACCCTTCCTATAGCATGAGATGGGATATCCAACTCCTTCCCAATCCAATCCTGAGACCCTTCCGATAGCATGAGATGTGATATCTTAATGCTTCTACCATAACTGAGACCTTCCTATGGCATGAGATGTGATATCAAACTCCTTCCCATTCCAATCCTGAGACCCTTCCTATAGCATGAGATGTGATATCCAACTCCTTCCCATTCCAATCCTGAGACCCGTCCTACACCATGAGATGTGATATCTCAATGCTTCTAATACCAAACCTGAGACTGTCCTATAACATGAGATGTGAGATCTCAGTGCTTCTAATACCAAACCTGAGACCCTTCCTATACCATGAGATGTGATATATCAATGTTTCTAGTACCAAACCTAAGACCCTTCCTATTGCAAGAGATGTGATATCCAAATGCTTCCCATTCCAAACCTGCAACCCTTCCTATGGGATGAGATATGATATCCAACTCCTTCCCATTCCAATCCTGAGACCGTTCCTATAGCATGAGATGATACCCAACTCCTTCCCATTCCAATCCTGAGACCCTTCCTATAGCATGAAATGTGATATCTCAATGCTTCTACCAAAACCTATATCGTTCCTATAGCATGAGATTTGATATTCAACACCTTCCCATTCCAATCCTGAGACCCTTCCTATACCATGAGATGTGATATCTCAATGCTTCTAATACCAAACCTGAGACTGTCCTATAACATGAGATGTGATATCTCAGTGCTTCTAATACCAAAACTATGACCCTTCCTATGGCATGACATGTGATATCCAACTCCTTCCCTTTCCAATCCTGTGACCCTTCCTATAACATGAGATGTGATATCCAAATCCTTCCCATTCCAATCCTGAGACCCTTCCTATAACATGAGATGTGATATCCAACTTCTTCCCAATCCAATCCTGAGACCCTTCCGATAGCATGAGATATGATATCTCAGTGCTTCTAATACCAAACCACAGACTTGTCCTATAAATTGAGATGTGATATCCAAATCCTTCCCCTTCCAAACCTGAGACCCTTCCTTTATCATGAGATGTGATATCCAACTCTTTCCCATTCCAATCCTGAGACCCTTCCTATAGCATGAGATGTGATATCCAACTCTTCCCATCCAATCCTGAGACCCTTCCTATAACATGAGATGTGATATCCAACTCCTTCCCATTCCAATCCTGAGACCCTTCCTATAGCATGAGATGTGATACCTCAAAGCTATTAATACCAAACCTGAGATCCTTCCTATAACATGAGATGTGATATCCAACTCCTTCCCAATCCAATCCTGAGACCCTTCCGATAGCATGAGATGTGATATCTCAATGCTTCTACCAAACCTGAGACCCTTCCTATAGCATATGTGATGTCCAACTCCTTCCCATTCCAATCCTGAGACCCGTCCTTTACTATGAGATGTTATATCTCAATGCTTCTAATACCAAACCTGAGACTGTCCTATAACATGAGATGTGATATCTCAATGCTTTTAATAACAAACCACAGACACGTCCTATAACTTGAGATGTGATATCCAAATCCTTCCCCTTCCAAACCTGAGACCCTTCCTTTATCATGAGATGTGATATCCAACTCTTTCCCATTCCAATCCTGAGACCCTTCCTATAGCATGAGATGTGATATCCAACTCCTTCCCATTCCAATCCTGAGACCCTTCCGATAGCATGATATGTGATATCCAATCCTTCCAATTCCAACCTGTGACCCTTCCTATAACATGAGATGTGATATCCAAATCCTTCCCATTCCAATCCTGAGACCCTTCCTATAACATGAGATGTGATATCCAACTTCTTCCCAATCCAATCCTGAGACCCTTCCGATAGCATGAGATATGATATCTCAATGCTTCTAATACCAAACCACTGACCCGTCCTATAAATTGAGATGTGATATCCAAATCCTTCCCCTTCCAAACCTGAGACCCTTCCTTTAGCATGAGATGTGATAGCCAACTCCTTCCCATTCCAATCCTGAGACCCTTCCTATAGCATGAGATGTGATATCCTAATGCTTCTACCAAACCTGAGACCCTTCCTATAGCATGAGATGTGATATCCAACTCCTTCCCATTCCAATCCTGAGACCCTTCCTATAGCATGAGATGTGATATCTCAAAGCTATTAATACCGAACCTGAGATCCTTCCTATAACATGAGATGTGATATCCAACTCCTTCCCAATCCAATCCCGAGACCCTTCCGATAGCATGAGATGTGATATCTCAATGCTTCTACCAAACCTGAGACCCTTCCTATAGCATATGTGATGTCCAACTCCTTCCCATTCCAATCCTGAGACCCGTCCTTTACTATGAGATGTTATATCTCAATGCTTCTAATACCAAACCTGAGACTGTCCTATAACATGAGATGTGATATCTCAATGCTTTTAATAACAAACCACAGACACGTCCTATAACTTGAGATGTGAGATCCAAATCCTTCCCCTTCCAAACCTGAGACCCTTCCTTTATCATGAGATGTGATATCCAACTCTTTCCCATTCCAATCCTGAGACCCTTCCTATAGCATGAGATGTGATATCCAACTCTTCCCATCCAATCCTGAGACCCTTCCTATAACATGAGATGTGATATCCAACTCCTTCCCAATCCAATCCTGAGACCCTTCCGATAGCATGAGATATGATATCTCAATGCTTCTAATATCAAACCTGAGACCCTCCCTATAGCATGAGATGTGATATCCAACTCCTTCCCATTCTAATCCTGAGACCCATCCGATAGCATGAGATGTGATATCCAACTCCTTCCAATTCCAACCTGTGACCCTTCCTATAGCATGAGATGGGATATCCAACTCCTTCCCATTCCAATCCTGAGACCCTTCCGATAGCATGAGATGTGATATCTTAATGCTTCTACCATACCTGAGACCTTCCTATGGCATGAGATGTGATATCAAACTCCTTCCCATTCCAATCCTGAGACCCTTCCTATAGCATGAGATGTGATATCCAACTCCTTCCCATTCCAATCCTGAGACCCGTCCTATACCATGAGATGTGATATCTCAATGCTTCTAATACCAAACCTGAGACTGTCCTATAACATGAGATGTGAGATCTCAGTGCTTCTAATACCAAACCTGAGACCCTTCCTATACCATGAGATGTGATATCTCAATGTTTCTAGTACCAAACCTAAGACCCTTCCTATTGCAAGAGATGTGATATCCAACTCCTTCCCATTCCAATCCTGAGACCCTTCCTATAGCATGAGATGATATCCAATTCCTTCCCATTCCAATCCTGAGACCCTTCCTATAGCATGAGATGTGATATCTCAATGCTTCTACCAAACCTGATATCGTTCCTATAGCATGAGATTTGATATTCAACACCTTCCCATTCCAATCCTGAGACCCTTCCTATACCATGAGATGTGATATCTCAATGCTTCTAATACCAAACCTGAGACTGTCCTATAACATGAGATGTGATATCTCAGTGCTTCTAATACCAAACCTGTGACCCTTCCTATGGCATGACATGTGATATCCAACTCCTTCCCTTTCCAATCCTGAGACTCAGATCTCCCTAACTTCTCACCACTCCTAGCTCCCGGATTGATCCTGTTCGCTGTCTCGTCTCTCCCTTCTTCGGCTTCCTTCTTCCATTAACCTACAGGTTCCTGACCTGGACTCTAACGAAATCTGCAACTCTGGCCCTACACACTCTGCAGGGAATACTCTGGATTTTCTGGTCTCAGACCTCTAATTTAGACGCGAGTTCCCTGCCTTCTCTCCTCTTCCCGCTGCCTTCAAAACAACACATGAGCTCCAAAAGTTACACAGTGCTCAGAATGCTTTATAACACCCATTATTCAACTTATAGCCGTAACCCGCTAGACGTATTGAAACGTGCTAAAAACTAGCAAAAACAGCTAGAAAATGTACTTTCCTCGTGTTTTGGTAAATGCTAATTCTGTTGCGTTTCCTGTTTGTACAGTGTACGTGCGTTTGTTCAGTCGAACCTGATGTTTTTAACCACTCGTCTCCCATACTAGGGGGATCAAAATGTACTTTGTTTACAGGCTGAAGGTATACTGCTGAAATCTTCAATGCATTATCAGCTATCCTGACTGTTCTGGAACGTGTATGTGACATCTGTTAATCCAGTCGTCCCTTCTAGTTTACAAGCTGTACTTTATGAACTCATTTGTTGATTTCAAGGCAGCGGGAAGAGGAGAGAAGGCAGGGAAAACACGTCTAAATCAGAGCTGGGAAGCGAGCACTTGACACGAGAAACTGCAGTGAACAGGAAAAGAAAGGAAGAACGCCTCTGAGGAGGAACAGCGTCTAAATCAGAGAGCAGGGAAGCGAGTGTTTGCAACGCGAAACGATGCAGAGGGCAAGGATAGAAAGGAAGAACGCCTCTGAAGAGGAGCAACTGGATAAGCCTACTTTGGAGAGAACGGGATCACCAGGGGAGTGCAGCCTGTACACTAGAAGGGACACATGGTGACTGCATTAACAGATGCCAAATACACGTTCCAGAACAGTCAGGAAAGCAGATAATGCATTGAAGATTTCAGCAGTATACCTTCAGCCTGTAAACAAAGTACATTTTGATCCTCCTTGTATAGGAGACGAGTGGTTAAAAACATCAGGTTCGACTGAAAAAACGCACGGACACTGTACAAACAGGAAACGCAACAGAATTAGCATTTACCAAAACGCGAGGAAAGTACATTTTCTAGCTGTTTTTGCTAGTTTTTAGGACGTTTCAATACGTCTAGCGGGTTACGGCTATAAGTTGAATAATGGGTGTTATAAAGCATTCTGAGCACTGTGTATCTTTTGGAGCTCATTTGTTGTTTTGAAGGCAGCGGGAAGAGGAGAGAAGGCAGGGAACTCGCGTCTAAATTAGAGGTCTGAGACCAGAAAATCCAGAGTATTCCCTGCAGAGTGTGTAGGGCCAGCGGCATGAAGAGTTGCAGATTTCGTTAGAGTCCAGGTCAGGAACCTGTAGGTTAATGGAAGAAGGAAGCCGAAGAAGGGAGAGACGAGACAGCGAACAGGATCAATCCGGGAGCTAGGAGTGGTGAGAAGTTAGGGAGATCTGAGTCTCAGGATTGGAAATGGAAGGAGTTGCATATCACGTCATGCCATAGGAAGGGTCACAGGTTTGGTATTAGAAGCACTGAGATATCACATCTCATGCTATCGGAAGGGTCTCAGGATTGGAATGGGAAGGAGTTGAATATCAAATCTCATGCTATAGGAACGATATCAGGTTTGGTAGAAGCATTGAGATATCAGATCTCATGCTATAGGAAGGGTCTCAGGATTGGAATGGGAAGGAGTTGGATATCATCTCATGCTATAGGAAGGGTCTCAGGATTGGAATGGGAAGGAGTTGGATATCACATCTCATCCTATAGGAAGGGTCTCAGGTTTGGAATGGGAAGCATTTGGATATCACATCTCTTGCAATAGGAAGGGTCTCAGGTTTGGTATTATAAACATTGAGATATCACATTTCCTGGTATAGGAAGGGTCTCAGGATTGGAATCGGATGGAGTTGGATATCACATCTCATGTTATAGGAAGGGTCTCAGGTTTTGTATTAGAAGCACTGAGATATCAAATTTCATGCTCTATGAAGAGACGCAGGATTGGAATGGGAAGAAGTTGGATATCTCATCTAATGGTATAGGAAGGGTCTCAGGATTGGAATCGGAAGGAGTTGGATATAACAACTCATGTTATAGGAAGGGTCTCAGGTTTGGTATTAGAAGCACTGAGATATCAAATCTCATGCTAAATGAAGGGACGCAGGATTGGAATGGGAAGGAGTTGGATATCACATCTCGTGGTATAGGAACGGTCCAACTTTGGTATTAGAAGCATTTAGATATCACATCTCATGGAAGGGGCTCAGGATTGGAATGGGAAGGAGTTGGATATCACATCTCATGTTATAGGAATGATCCCAGGTTTGGTATTAAGAGCATTGAGATATCACATCTCATGCTATAGGAAGGGTCTCAGGTTTGGTAGAAGCATTGAGATATCACATAAGCATTGAGATATCACATCTCATGCTAGAGGAAGGGCCTCATGATTGGAATGGGAAGGAGTTGGATATCACATCTCATGTTATAGGAAGGGACTCAGGTTTGGTATTAGAAGCACTGAGATATCAGATCTCATCCGTTAGGAAGGGACTCAAGTTTGGAATGGTAAGCATTTGGATATCACATCTCTTGCAATAGGAATGATCCAAGGTTTGGTATTAAGAGCATTGAGATATCACATCTCATGCTATAGGAAGGGTCTCAGGATTTGAATGGGAAGGAATTGAATATCACATCTCATGCTATAGGAAGGATCTCAGGTTTGGTAGAAGCATTGAGATATCACATCTCATGCTATAGGAAGGGTCTCAGGATTGGAATGGGAAGGAGTTGGATATCATCTCATGCTATAGGAAGGGTCTCAGGATTGGTATTAGAAGCACTGAGATATCAAATCTCATGCTAAATGAAGGGACGCAGGATTGGAATGGGAAGGAGTTGGATATCACATCTCATGGTACAGGAATGGTCCAACTTTGGTATTAGAAGCATTGAGATATCACATCTCATGGAAGGGGCTCAGGATTGGAATGGGAAGGAGTTGGATATCACATCTCATGTTATAGGATTGATCCAAGGTTTTGTATTAAGAGCATTGAGATATCACATCTCAGGCTATAGGAAGGGTCTCAGGTTTGGTATAAGCATTGAGATATCCCATCTCATGCTAGAGGAAGGGCCTCATGATTGGAATGGGAAGGAGTTGGATTTCACATCTCATGTTATAGGAAGGGACTCAGGTTTGGTATTAGAAGCACTGAGATATCAGATCTCATCCTTTAGGAAGGGACTCAAGTTTGGAATGGTAAGCATTTGGATATCACATCTCTTGCAATAGGAATGGTCCAACTTTGGTATTAGAAGCATTGAGATATCACATCTCATGAAAGGGTCTCAGGATTTGAATGGGAAGGAGTTGAATATCACATCTCATGCTATAGGAAGGGTCTCAGGATTGGAATGGGAAGGAGTTAGATATCATCTCATGCTATAGGAAGGGTCTCAGGATTGGAATGGGAAGGTGTTGGATATCACATCTCATCCTATAGGAAGGGTCTCAGGTTTGGAATGGTAAGCATTTGGATATCACATCTCTTGCAATAGGAATGATCCAAGGTTTGGTATTAAGAGCATTGAGATATCACATCTCATGCTATAGGAAGGGTCTCAGGATTGCAATGGGAAGGAGTTGGATATCACATCTCATGCTATAGGAAGGGTCTCAGGTTTGGTAGAAGCATTGAGATATCACATCTCATGCTATAGGAAGGGTCTCAGGATTGGATGGGAATAAGTTGGATATCACATTTCATGCTATAGGAAGGGTCTCAGGTTTGGTAGAAGCATTGGAATATCACATCTCATGCTATAGGAAGGGTCTCAGGATAGGAATGGGAAGGAGTTGGATATCACATCTCATGGCAAATGAAAGGTCTCAGGTTTGGAATGTTAAGCATTTGGATATCACATCTCTTGCAATAGGAATGGTCCAACTTTGGTATTAGAAGCATTGAGATATCACATCTCATGGAAGGGTCTCAGGATTTGAATGGGAAGGAGTTGAATATCACATCTCATGCTATAGGAAGGATCTCAGGTTTGGTAGAAGCATTGGAATATCACATCTCATGCTATAGGAAGGGTCTCAGGATTGGAATGGGAAGGAGTTGGATATCACATCTCATGCTATAGGAAGGGTCTCAGGATTGGAATGGGAAGGACTTGGACATCACATCTCATGTTATAGGAAGGGTCTCAGGTTTGTTATTAGAAGGATTGAGATAGCACATCTCATGTTATAGGACAGTCTCAGGTTTGGTATTAGAAGCATTGAGATATCAAATCTCATGGTATAGAATGGGTCTCAGGATTGGAATGGGAAGGAGTTGGATATCACATCTCATGCTATAGGAAGGGTCTCAGGATTGGAATGGGAAGGAGTTTGATATCACATCTCATGCTATAGGAAGGGTCTCAGGATTGTAATGGGAAGGAGTTTGATATCACATCTCATGCCATACCGATTCCAATCCTGAGAGCCTTCGTATAGCTTGAGATGTGATATCCAACTCCTTCCCATTCCAATCCTGAGACCCTTCCTATACCATGAGTTGTGATATCTCAATGCTTCTAATACCAAACCTGAGACCCTTCCTTTAGCATGAGATGTCATATCCAACTCCTTCCCATTCCAATCCTGAGACCCTTCCGATAGCAGAGATATGATATCTCAATGCTTATACCAAACCTGAGACCATTCCTATAGCATGAGATGTCATATCCAACTCCTTCCCATTCCAATCCTGAGACCCTTCCTATAGCATGAGATGTGATATCTCAATGCTTCTAATACCAAACCTGAGATCCTTCCTATAACATGAGATGTGATATCCAACTCCTTCCCATTCCAATCCTGAGACCCTTCCTATACCATGAGATGTGATATCTCAATGTTTCTAATACCAAACCTGAGACCTGTCCTATAACATGAGATGTGAGATCCAAATCCTTCCCCTTCCAAACCTGAGACCCTTCCTTTAGCATAAGATGTGATATCCAACTCCTTCCCATTCCAATCCTGAGACCCTTCTGATAGCAGATATGTGATATCTCAATGCTTATACCAAACCTGAGACCCTTCCTATAGCATAAGTCATATCCAACTCCTTCCCATTCCAAAACTGCGACCCTTCCTATAGCATGAGATCTGATATCCGACTCCTTCCCATTCCAATCCTGAGACCCTTCCTGTAGCATGAGATGTGATATCTCAATGCTTGTAATACCAAACCTGAGACCCTTCCTATAGCATGAGATGTGATATCCAACTCTTTCCCATTCCAATCCTGAGACCCTTCCTATAGCATATGTGTTAGGAAAGATTTCGTAATTGTAGGTAATTTTCCTTCCATGTGGCAACCCCTAAACTTTTTGCTGTTGTTTTTCACTCTTGTTCACTTCACTCCTCTGGGCTTTCGCTCCTTTCTTACGGGGAAACTGACATGCCCTTAAGACAGTCAGTACCGTGGAACGCTGTTTCCCGTAGTTTCTTTTATCATGTTGCGGCTTTCGTGCAACATGACACAAGAGGGCACTGTAAGCTAAGTTACAGCTCTCTTGGGTCTCTAGCCTTCTACAGGCCCTAGATACTCGTTTAGGATTGTATCTGATCGGTGCAAGTGATTCAGGGACGGGAATGGTGGCAGCGATCGTTTCTTTTGTTTTGAGCTCCTTTTGGCGTTCTAAGCGCGTTTCTCGCGCTTAACCCAAAATGGTGGCCTGGCTCCCAAAATGGCCAGACCACGAGGCTCCTTTGTCCTGTCCGCTGACCGTCTTGCTCCCTTCACCTTCCCCAGGTCGAGCCGACCCGGGGCCTTCCTTATTTGGGCATGTACTTTCCCGCGAAACACGGATGCTTTCGCGGGCTTCTACATGTCTTGTGTGTGCCTCCAGGATGTGGGCTGGGATGTCTGGTCCCAATACACATCCTGGGTGCCAGAGAATCTAGGGTGGTGTGAATGCCTGGGACCACCGTGGTCCGTGATTGTTCCACGAATGGTGTGAGTGTTGATGAGCGGATCTCCCATTGGGTCCCCTCCGTTTTGGCGCGAAGGGAACCGTGGATAAGAGGAGGCTGGAAACACCACTACCATGTCGATCTCCTGAGTTCTCACGAACGAAGGAATACAGGAGCCAAGTATCCTGCAACCAAGAGGCTGGACCGAGGAATCGCTGGTGACCCGCTGAAGGACTTCTCCTCTGCACTGCTGTCGCCTTGTGAAACCCTTTTCACCTTTGATCGAACCAGAAGGCCTGTACTGGTACTTCGACCCTTGGAATAGCGGGAACAGCTATTCTCGGCATCTTCACCATCTCCTGCCAGTAAGCCTTCGGAAGCGTCTCTGGCCCATCCAGCTGACTGACCAGCTTACACGGGAGTCTTGCTCTGTAACCGCCGCCAGGTTGTGTAGTATTTCGAGTCCTTGTCACTCTCACATGCTTCGTACACTTGGTGTTCCCAGGTCTGAAGTGAGTAGTGTACATTTGGCTCAGATACACACGGCCGCTCCGTTGCCCTGCTGTGGTAACAAACTGTGCGGGTTTCTTCGATTGGGACGTCTTTTTACTCAAAACGACGACGAGGCGTTCCCTGCTCTTCTGAACCTGCCAGCTACTGAAACGGACGCGGAGAAGCCTGGGTCTGCTTGCATCGGGGACCGGTGAGTAGCATAGCTAGGAACTGGTCGCCCTCCTGCAGGAGCCCATAGCTTTTGCCCGCTGTGTCAAACAGCTCCCCTTTTTCGTACTCGCGCTCTGCTTCTGCCCACAGTGGAGGCTGCGCTTGAGTCGCGGAACTTGTTCTTCATTTGTGCACTAAACTGAACTGCCTGATTTCCCTCAAAGAGACTCCCCTTTTGCCCGGTGGCACCAGCGTGTGCAGGTACATTTGAGCACAAGGCTCCACTCTTCGCAGGGCTCGGACTTCCTTTTAGTTAGGTGCCTCTGAAGGCGGTCTGGGTCTAAGCATTATTTCGCACTGCCTGTTTTCCTTCCCTTTTAGGTAGACTACACATTTCGTGCATCTAACGCTTGAGACTTGTTCTATTTGTATATATATTGTATTGGTATGGTATGTGTTTACTAGAGTTGTATTGTGATTTCTCGCTACGGTCATTGTTTTAAAGGCCTTGGAATAAATGTGTATATATTTTTAATATAACACCTGTTTTGAGTAGTTTGTAAGTGTCCTTGCTTTGTGAGCTCATTGCGGGCTTTCAGTCACCCTCAACCCCCTTGAGACCTAGTCTTGACCGCCGCGATCGCTACCTTGATTGGTCTGGCTTGTCCAGAGGTTACCCTGTTCCAAGTAATTAGGTTGGCCTTCTGAACTTCTGCGCCACCAGGACAGAGTTCAGAAATCCGTCTTAACAGGAAGGAGTTGGATATCACATCTCATGTTATAGGAAGGGGCTCAGGATTGGAATGGGAAGGACTGGATATAACAACTCATGTTATAGGAAGGGTCTCAGGTTTGGTATTAGAAGCACTGAGATATCAAATCTCATGCTAAATGAAGGGACGCAGGATTGGAATGGGAAGGAGTTGGATATCACATCTCGTGGTATAGGAACGGTCCAACTTTGGTATTAGAAGCATTTAGATATCACATCTCATGGAAGGGGCTCAGGATTGGAATGGGAAGGAGTTGGATATCACATCTCATGTTATAGGAATGATCCCAGGTTTGGTATTAAGAGCATTGAGATATCACATCTCATGCGATAGGAAGGGTCTCAGGTTTGGTAGAAGCATTGAGATATCACATAAGCATTGAGATATCACATCTCATGCTAGAGGAAGGGCCTCATGATTGGAATGGGAAGGAGTTGGATATCACATCTCATGTTATAGGAAGGGACTCAGGTTTGGTATTAAAAGCACTGAGATATCAGATCTCATCCGTTAGGAAGGGACTCACGTTTGGAATGGTAAGCATTTGGATATCACATCTCTTGCAATAGGAATGATCCAAGGTTTGGTATTAAGAGCATTGAAATATCACATCTCATGCTATAGGAAGGGTCTCAGGATTTGAATGGGAAGGAATTGAATATCACATCTCATGCTATAGGAAGGATCTCAGGTTTGGTAGAAGCATTGAGATATCACATCTCATGCTATAGGAAGGGTCTCAGGATTGGAATGGGAAGGAGTTGGATATCATCTCATGCTATAGGAAGGGTCTCAGGATTGGTATTAGAAGCACTGAGATATCAAATCTCATGCTAAATGAAGGGACGCAGGATTGGAATGGGAAGGAGTTGGATATCACATCTCATGGTATAGGAATGGTCCAACTTTGGTATTAGAAGCATTGAGATATCACATCTCATGGAAGGGGCTCAGGATTGGAATGGGAAGGAGTTGGATATCACATCTCATGTTATAGGATTGATCCAAGGTTTTGTATTAAGAGCATTGAGATATCACATCTCAGGCTATAGGAAGGGTCTCAGGTTTGGTATAAGCATTGAGATATCACATCTCATGCTAGAGGAAGGGCCTCATGATTGGAATGGGAAGGAGTTGGATTTCACATCTCATGTTATAGGAAGGGACTCAGGTTTGGTATTAGAAGCACTGAGATATCAGATCTCATCCTTTAGGAAGGGACTCAAGTTTGGAATGGTAAGCATTTGGATATCACATCTCTTGCAATAGGAATGGTCCAACTTTGGTATTAGAAGCATTGAGATATCACATCTCATGAAAGGGTCTCAGGATTTGAATGGGAAGGAGTTGAATATCACATCTCATGCTATAGGAAGGATCTCAGGTTTGGTAGAAGCATTGAGATATCACATCTCATGCTATAGGAAGGGTCTCAGGATTGGAATGGGAAGGAGTTAGATATCATCTCATGCTATAGGAAGGGTCTCAGGATTGGAATGGGAAGGTGTTGGATATCACATCTCATCCTATAGGAAGGGTCTCAGGTTTGGAATGGTAAGCATTTGGATATCACATCTCTTGCAATAGGAATGATCCAAGGTTTGGTATTAAGAGCATTGAGATATCACATCTCATGCTATAGGAAGGGTCTCAGGATTGCAATGGGAAGGAGTTGGATATCACATCTCATGCTATAGGAAGGGTCTCAGGTTTGGTAGAAGCATTGAGATATCACATCTCATGCTATAGGAAGGGTCTCAGGATTGGATGGGAATAAGTTAGATATCACATTTCATGCTATAGGAAGGGTCTCAGGATTGGTAGAAGCATTGGAATATCACATCTCATGCTATAGGAAGGGTCTCAGGATAGGAATGGGAAGGAGTTGGATATCACATCTCATGGCAAATGAAAGGTCTCAGGTTTGGAATGGTAAGCATTTGGATATCACATCTCTTGCAATAGGAATGGTCCAACTTTGGTATTAGAAGCATTGAGATATCACATCTCATGGAAGGGTCTCAGGATTTGAATGGGAAGGAGTTGAATATCACATCTCATGCTATAGGAAGGATCTCAGGTTTGGTAGAAGCATTGGAATATCACATCTCATGCTATAGGAAGGGTCTCAGGATTGGAATGGGAAGGAGTTGGATATCACATCTCATGCTATAGGAAGGGTCTCAGGATTGGAATGGGAAGGACTTGGACATCACATCTCATGTTATAGGAAGGGTCTCAGGTTTGTTATTAGAAGGATTGAGATATCACATCTCATGTTATAGGACAGTCTCAGGTTTGGTATTAGAAGCATTGAGATATCAAATCTCATGGTATAGAATGGGTCTCAGGATTGGAATGGGAAGGAGTTGGATATCACATCTCATGCTATAGGAAGGGTCTCAGGATTGGAATGGGAAGGAGTTTGATATCACATCTCATGCTATAGGAAGGGTCTCAGTATTGTAATGGGAAGGAGTTTGATATCACATCTCATGCCATACCGATTCCAATCCTGAGAGCCTTCGTATAGCTTGAGATGTGATATCCAACTCCTTCCCATTCCAATCCTGAGACCCTTCCTATACCATGAGTTGTGATATCTCAATGCTTCTAATACCAAACCTGAGACCCTTCCTTTAGCATGAGATGTCATATCCAACTCCTTCCCATTCCAATCCTGAGACCCTTCCGATAGCAGAGATGTGATATCTCAATGCTTATACCAAACCTGAGACCATTCCTATAGCATGAGATGTCATATCCAACTCCTTCCCATTCCAATCCTGAGACCCTTCCTATAGCATGAGATGTGATATCTCAATGCTTCTAATACCAAACCTGAGATCCTTCCTATAACATGAGATGTGATATCCAACTCCTTCCCATTCCAATCCTGAGACCCTTCCTATACCATGAGATGTGATATCTCAATGTTTCTAATACCAAACCTGAGACCTGTCCTATAACATGAGATGTGAGATCCAAATCCTTCCCCTTCCAAACCTGAGACACTTCCTTTAGCATGAGATCTGATATCCGACTCCTTCCCATTCCAATCCTGAGACCCTTCCTGTAGCATGAGATGTGATATCTCAATGCTTGTAATACCAAACCTGAGACCCTTCCTATAGCATGAGATGTGATATCCAACTCTTTCCCATTCCAATCCTGAGACCCTTCCTATAGCATATGTGTTAGGAAAGATTTCGTAATTGTAGGTAATTTTTCTTCCATGTGGCAACCCCTAAACTTTTTGCTGTTGTTTTTCACTCTTGTTCACTTCACTCCTCTGGGCTTTCGCTCCTTTCTTACGGGGAAACTGACATGCCCTTAAGACAGTCAGTACCGTGGAACGCTGTTTCCCGTAGTTTCTTTTATCATGTTGCGGCTTTCGTGCAACATGACACAAGAGGGCACTGTAAGCTAAGTTACAGCTCTCTTGGGTCTCTAGCCTTCTACAGGCCCTAGATACTCGTTTAGGATTGTATCTGATCGGTGCAAGTGATTCAGGGACGGGAATGGTGGCAGCGATCGTTTCTTGTGTTTTGAGCTCCTTTTGGCGTTCTAAGCGCGTTTCTCGCGCTTAACCCAAAATGGTGGCCTGGCTCCCAAAATGGCCAGACCACGAGGCTCCTTTGTCCTGTCCGCTGACCGTCTTGCTCCCTTCACCTTCCCCAGGTCGAGCCGACCCGGGGCCTTCCTTATTTGGGCATGTACTTTCCCGCGAAACACGGATGCTTTCGCGGGCTTCTACATGTCTTGTGTGTGCCTCCAGGATGTGGGCTGGGATGTCTGGTCCCAATACACATCCTGGGTGCCAGAGAGTCTAGGGTGGTGTGAATGCCTGGGACCACCGTGGTCCGTGATTGTTCCACGAATGGTGTGAGTGTTGATGAGCGGATCTCCCATTGGGTCCCCTCCGTTTTGGCGCGAAGGGAACCGTGGATAAGAGGGGGCTGGAACACCACTACCATGTCGATCTCCTGAGTTCTCACGAACGAAGGAATACAGGAGCCAAGTATCCTGCAACCAAGAGGCTGGACCGAGGAATCGCTGGTGACCCGCTGAAGGACTTCTCCTCTGCACTGCTGTCGCCTTGTGAAACCCTTTTCACCTTTGATCGAACCAGAAGGCCTGTACTGGTACTTCGACCCTTGGAATAGCGGGAACAGCTATTCTCGGCATCTTCACCATCTCCTGCCAGTAAGCCTTCGGAAGCGTCTCTGGGCCATCCAGCTGACTGACCAGCTTACACGGGAGTCTTGCTCTGTAACCGCCGCCAGGTTGTGTAGCATTTCGAGTCCTTGTCACTCTCACATGCTTCGTACACTTGGTGTTCCCAGGTCTGAAGTGAGTAGTGTACATTTGGCTCAGATACACACGGCCGCTCCGTTGCCCTGCTGTGGTAACAAACTGTGCTGGTTTCTTCGATTGGGACGTCTTTTTACTCAAAACGACGACGAGGCGTTCCCTGCTCTTCTGAACCTGCCAGCTACTGAAACGGACGCGGAGAAGCCTGGGTCTGCTTGCATCGGGGACCGGTGAGTAGCATAGCTAGGAACTGGTCGCCCTCCTGCAGGAGCCCATAGCTTTTGCCCGCTGTGTCAAACAGCTCCCCTTTTTCGTACTCGCGCTCTGCTTCTGCCCACAGTGGAGGCTGCGCTTGAGTCGCGGAACTTGTTCTTCATTTGTGCACTAAACTGAACTGCCTGATTTCCCTCGAAGAGACTCCCCTTTTGCCCGGTGGCACCAGCGTGTGCAGGTACATTTGAGCACAAGGCTCCACTCTTCGCAGGGCTCGGACTTCCTTTTAGTTAGGTGCCTCTGAAGGCGGTCTGGGTCTAAGCATTATTTCGCACTGCCTGTTTTCCTTCCCTTTTAGGTGGACTACACATTTCGTGCATCTAACGCTTGAGACTTGTTCTATTTGTATATATATTGTATTGGTATGGTATGTGTTTACTAGAGTTGTATTGTGATTTCTCGCTACGGTCATTGTTTTAAAGGCCTTGGAATAAATGTGTATATATTTTTAATATAACACCTGTTTTGAGTAGTTTGTAAGTGTCCTTGCTTTGTGAGCTCATTGCGGGCTTTCAGTCACCCTCACCCCCCTTGAGACCTACAGGCCGATTCATGGAATAAATGTGCGCCGAAAATCCCGGCGCAGAGGGGCCAATACGTGCGCTGCGCCTAAAATCAGCGCAAAGCGCAGGGAAACCAGCGCACGTCGATTCATGGAAGTCCCTGCGCAAGAAAAGCAGAGGACGTGCGCGGAAAAAACGCGCGGCGCAGGCCGGCGCACAGGTCAACCAACGTCGTGCGCCACGGCCACTGCGCCATCACTCCGAGCGCAGCGCACAGCTCTAAAGTAGGCGGGACACAGGGCGGGACACTCGGAATGGGGAATAAAATGGGGCACAACACTCGGAATGGGGAAGAATGTGGGCGGCACGGGGAAAGTTTAGGAGGCAAGTGCGCGGAACGCCCACACGCTCGCATACAACACGTATTCATGGAATAGAATAGGGCAAAAAAGCGCACGCTCAAAGCAGCGCACAGGCACAAACAGGCACAAACACGACCGCCACAAGAAAGCAGGCGGTAGCGTCTCTGCGCCTGCAAGAAATGTGCGCTAAAAGGTGCGTCAACAAATAGCACCTATATACAGACATGTTCAATGTCCAATACTGTGGCCCTCCAGGACAAATGACGTACAAAGGGGTACCCACAAACACAGACACGCGCAGAGAGAAAAAATAAACGTGTGCGTGCATACCGGGGTGCGCGGTAAGTTGCACACGCGATATGGCCGGGTACGTGGATTTCAGGGGTGCGCGGGAAGTTCCACACGCGATATGGCAGGGTACGTGGATTACAGGGGTGCGCGGGAAGTTCCACACGCGATATGGCCGGCTACGTGGATCCCAGGGGTGCGCGGGAAGTTCCACACGCGATATGGCCCGGTACGTGGATTGCAGGGGTGCGCGGGAAGTTCCACACGCGATATGGCAGGGTACGTGGATTGCAGGGGTGCGCGGGAAGTTCCACACGCGAAATGGCAGGGAACGTGGATTTCAGGGGTGCGCGGGAAGTTCCACACGCGATATGGCCGGCTACGTGGATTGCAGGGGTGCGCGGGAAGTTCCACACGCGATATGGCAGGGTACGTGGATTGCAGGGGTGCGCGGGAAGTTCCACACGCGAAATGGCAGGGAACGTGGATTTCAGGGGTGCGCGGGAAGTTCCACACGCGATATGGCCGGCTACGTGGATTGCAGGGGTGCGCGGGAAGTTACACACGCGATATGGCAGGGTACGTGGATTTCAGGGGTGCGCGGGAAGTTGCACACGCGAAATGGCCGGCTACGTGGATTTCAGGGGTGCGCGGGAAGTTCCACACGTGATATGGCCGGCTACGTGGATTCCAGGGGTGCGCGGGAAGTTCCACACGCGATATGGCAGGGTACGTGGATTCCAGGGGTGCGCGGGAAGTTCCACACGCGAAATGGCCGGCTACGTGGATTTCAGGGGTGCGCGGGAAGTCCCACACGCGATATGGCCCGGTACGTGGATTGCAGGGGTGCGCGGGAAGTTCCACACGCGATATGGCAGGGTACGTGGATTGCAGGGGTGCGCGGGAAGTTCCACACGCGAAATGGCCGGCTACGTGGATTACAGGGGTGCGCGGGAAGTTCAACACGCGATATGGCAGGGAACGTGGATTTCAGGGGTGCGCGGGAAGTTCCACACGCGATATGGCCGGCTACGTGGATTGCAGGGGTGCGCGGGAAGTTCCACACGCGATATGGCAGGGTACGTGGATTTCAGGGGTGCGCGGGAAGTTGCACACGCGAAATGGCCGGCTACGTGGATTTCAGGGGTGCGCGGGAAGTTCCACACGCGAAATGGCGGGCTACGTGGATTTCAGGGGTGCGCGGGAAGTTCCACACGCGATATGGCCGGCTATGTGGATTCCAGGGGTGCGCGGGAAGTTGCACACGCGATATGGCAGGGTACGTGGATTCCAGGGGTGCGCGGGAAGTTCCACACGCGATATGGCCGGCTACGTGGATTCCAGGGGTGCGCGGGAAGTACCACACGCGATATGGCCGGGTACGTGGATTACAGGGGTGCGCGGGAAGTTCAACACGCGATATGGCAGGGAACGTGGATTTCAGGGGTGCGCGGGAAGTTCCACACGCGATATGGCCGGCTACGTGGATTGCAGGGGTGCGCGGGAAGTTCCACACGCGATATGGCAGGGTACGTGGATTTCAGGGGTGCGCGGGAAGTTGCACACGCGAAATGGCCGGCTACGTGGATTTCAGGGGTGCGCGGGAAGTTCCACACGCGAAATGGCGGGCTACGTGGATTTCAGGGGTGCGCGGGAAGTTCCACACGCGATATGGCCGGCTACGTGGATTCCAGGGGTGCGCGGGAAGTTGCACACGCGATATGGCAGGGTACGTGGATTCCAGGGGTGCGTGGGAAGTTCCACACGCGATATGGCCGGCTACGTGGATTCCAGGGGTGCGCGGGAAGTACCACACGCGATATGGCCGGGTACGTGGATTGCAGGAGTGCGCGGGAAGTTCCACACGCGAATTGGCTGTGTGCTCCCAGGCATTACCTGTACACCCTCCACGGCCCCTGCAGGCAGCACACACAACAGGGAACTACCCTGCACACCTGCTCATGTCTCCCACCACCCCCACCCCCCATCTACCAGGGACACCCTCCACCAGGCCCCCACCCATGTCTCCCACCACCCCCACCCCCAGCACTGTGGGGAACCTGCCAGCAGGCCCCCACCCATGTCCAACCCATGTCTCCCACCACCCCCAACCCCCCATCCACCAGGGGCACCCTCCACCAGGCCCCCACCCATGTCTCCCACCACCCCCACCCCCAGCACTGTGGGGAACCTGCCAGCAGGCCCCCACCCATGTCCAACCCATGTCTCCCACCACCCCCACCCCCCATCCACCAGGGACACCCTCCACCAGGCCCCCACCCATGTCTCCCACCACCCCCAACCCCCCATCCACCAGGGACACCCTCCACCAGGCCCCCACCCATGTCTCCCACCACCCCCACCCCCAGCACTGTGGGGAACCTGCCAGCAGGCCCCCACCCATGTCCAACCCATGTCTCCCACCACCCCCACCCCCCATCCACCAGGGACACCCTCCACCAGGCCCCCACCCATGTCTCCCACCACCCCCAACCCCCCATCCACCAGGGACACCCTCCACCAGGCCCCCACCCATGTCTCCCACCACCCCCACCCCCCATCCACCAGGGACACCCTCCACCAGGCCCCCACCCATGTCTCCCACCACCCCCAACCCCCCATCCACCAGGGACACCCTCCACCAGGCCCCCACCCATGTCTCCCACCACCCCCAACCCCCCATCCACCAGGGACACCCTCCACCAGGCCCCCACCCATGTCTCCCACCACCCCCACCACTGTGGGGAACCTGTCAGCAGGCCCCCACCCATGTCCAACCCATGTCTCCCACCACCCCCAACCCCCATCCACCAGGGACACCCTCCACCAGGCCCCCACCCATGTCTCCCACCACCCCCAACCCCCCATCCACCAGGGACACCCTCCACCAGGCCCCCACCCATGTCTCCCACCACCCCCACCCCCCATCCACCAGGGACACCCTCCACCAGGCCCCCACCCATGTCTCCCACCACCCCCAACCCCCCATCCACCAGGGACACCCTCCACCAGGCCCCCACCCATGTCTCCCACCACCCCCAACCCCCCATCCACCAGGGACACCCTCCACCAGGCCCCCACCCATGTCTCCCACCACCCCCACCACTGTGGGGAACCTGTCAGCAGGCCCCCACCCATGTCCAACCCATGTCTCCCACCACCCCCAACCCCCATCCACCAGGGACACCCTCCACCAGGCCCCCACCCATGTCTCCCACCACCCCCAACCCCCCATCCACCAGGGGCACCCTCCACCAGGCCCCCACCCATGTCTCCCACCACCCCCACCCCCAGCACTGTGGGGAACCTGCCAGCAGGCCCCCACCCATGTCCAACCCATGTCTCCCACCACCCCCACCCCCCATCCACCAGGGACACCCTCCACCAGGCCCCCACCCATGTCTCCCACCACCCCCAACCCCCCATCCACCAGGGGCACCCTCCACCAGGCCCCCACCCATGTCTCCCACCACCCCCACCCCCAGCACTGTGGGGAACCTGCCAGCAGGCCCCCACCCATGTCCAACCCATGTCTCCCACCACCCCCACCCCCCATCCACCAGGGACACCCTCCACCAGGCCCCCACCCATGTCTCCCACCACCCCCAACCCCCCATCCACCAGGGACACCCTCCACCAGGCCCCCACCCATGTCTCCCACCACCCCCACCCCCCATCCACCAGGGACACCCTCCACCAGGCCCCCACCCATGTCTCCCACCACCCCCAACCCCCCATCCACCAGGGACACCCTCCACCAGGCCCCCACCCATGTCTCCCACCACCCCCAACCCCCCATCCACCAGGGACACCCTCCACCAGGCCCCCACCCATGTCTCCCACCACCCCCACCACTGTGGGGAACCTGTCAGCAGGCCCCCACCCATGTCCAACCCATGTCTCCCACCACCCCCAACCCCCATCCACCAGGGACACCCTCCACCAGGCCCCCACCCATGTCTCCCACCACCCCCAACCCCCCATCCACCAGGGGCACCCTCCACCAGGCCCCCACCCATGTCTCCCACCACCCCCACCCCCAGCACTGTGGGGAACCTGCCAGCAGGCCCCCACCCATGTCCAACCCATGTCTCCCACCACCCCCAACCCCCCATCCACCAGGGGCACCCTCCACCAGGCCCCCACCCATGTCCCCCTGGCCCCTGGTCCTGACGATACACAATAATGGCAGTAATGGCCAGCATACCCAGCACAAACACCCAGGCAAGGATTGCATGCACCCACATAGTGAATGCAATCACATGACACAACCCCAAAGGCAAGTATGCAAAAGAACACATGTCCGCCACACACACATACACAATGGGTGCAAGTGAATGTCAAAACCCATATCATGACATGTAAGAAACCAAAGAAAAAATGACACAAGTGTAAGATAATATAAAAATGTATTAAATAAAAAAATAAGTAAACTAATACAACTATCTGGCAAAGCAAATAAAAGGTCCATGTCCGGGAACAAAAATGAGAAACCAAAAAACAAAGGATAGAAAAATCAATAGATTTTGTCCAAAGCAAACACATGTAGCATGAAATCAAAGAAAAACCATTACGACATGGTGTAAACAATATGAAATTAAAAAAATGTATCTCCCAAAAAATAACAATATATACAGGAATGTTCAAGGGTCCATGAGCCCAACACCACTAATGAAACCTAATACTAACTAAGTTAAAAAATATGTACAAAAAAGTGGCCATTGTCCAAGCGGTCCAAAATAATAAAAAGAAATAAAGGAAACCTAGCACTAACTAACTAAAAAACTATATACAAAGGCAGCGGGCTAGTCCTGCGGCTCACTTGGTGATGCTGGCCAGGGCATCCTCGAACTCCATGTCAATGTCATGGAGGCGGGACTCAGTCCTGGCCCCGAGGTCTCGCAGGGACAACCCCATGTGCTCACCAAATTCCCTGCGAGCCTCCTCGAGGCACTCAGCCCGCCTCAATGCCTGATGCATGGAGATCTCCGCCCTGGCCATGGCGAGCCGCTCCTCTTCCGCCCGCTGCCGCTCCGCACCTATCCGCTGGCCAAACTCCTCCCACACGGAACACACCGCCATGCCAGGGTTGCCCTGCCCTCCGGCCGATGCCTGCCCCTCTGATCTTGATGGCCCTGAGCCATGATGCCTCCCACGTCGAGCCCGCTGCTGCCTCCGACGCCACTGCCTCTGCCAGCACGACGGCATCCAGGCTGATGGTAACCACCGACGCCGTCGTGCACGTGCCCTGCCCGATGATGCCGGCACATCTTCCATCTGCTGGGGTCCACTTGCTGTGTCGTCCACCCCTGCTGGACCTCCGACTCCCAACTGCGGCAGGGATGGGATCCCCACCGAGCTGGCTGCATTGGTCGGGGCAGGTCCACAGGGGGCCATGGTGGCATCTGGGCCGGAAGACGGCAAGGAGAACGACCGGTGGATAGCCTGCACAGAGGAGGAGAGGGCCGTCAGATTGGCCAACACATGCAGGAACCCCCCGAACATGGCCGATCCCAATTGGGCCACGTCGGCACGGTGCACTTCGTGATGACGTGCGTGCTCCTCCCGGGAAGCACGCACGGCATCACGAATCACAGCCGTGCGCATCGCGACCCCAATCAGGACCTGCTCCACGCGGCCAGGGGTTCCCACGGCCGCAGGTGGAGGGGAGTCAGTTGACATGGACATCCCCTCTACCTGCGGACGGGCCTGGGACGGAGCATCCCTGCTGGTGCATGGTGGTGCACTCACAGGGTCAGGGACAGCGACATGCACAGGCACCTCCACGGTGACCTGTGCTGCCTCCTGCCCCTGGCCCTGGACTGCACCACTTGCACCAGCAGGGATGCTCCCACCAGGCCCCATGTGTGCACCAGTGTCGGCCTCCTCCTCCTCTGTGCAAACCACCAACCTGGATGGCTCCTCACCGTCTCCCGCCGTAGCAGGCCCCTGTGGGGGCTCACCCACCCCTTCCGCTGCAGCCGCGGGGGCATCCCCGCCGCCTTGCTCCACAGCGCCGTCTCCGCCCTCTTCTTCACTAGCCGCTGCGTAGAGGGAGACAAAGGACACAAGCATCAGGCTACTGTACAATGGTCCCCTAGACAGGAAGCAATAGCAGATGAGCACCCCTGTCAAAGTACACTTCCATCATGTCCCTCCACAACACATGGGTCAGTCCAGGCAAAACACACACAGTAACAGGCATGGTGCATGCCATGCACATTTCCATGCATGTCCAATTGACTCTTGAAACATTCAATGATATGTAACTCACATGCATCATGGCTCATGCATATCACATGCACACACTTCACCTCAGTCACATCCATCTGGCCCCAATCACACCGAACACAGGCAAAACAAGGGGAAGTTGGGTGCGTCACTGAATCTGTGCATTGTCACACACATGTGTCATGCATCCATGGCATGCACAAGTCACAGACATGCAGGTCAGGCACACAGACATGACTACCATATATGTACCTGGCATCAGCACCCATCCTTCACCCCCATCCATGTCCAGGTACAGAGACTGGCATGCTCTCATGTCCCAAATCTGCATAGTGCTCCCCATGCCGCATTTCAACACATGCAACAACCATGTGGGTCACACATCACTGGTCGCACATGCATTACCATGATGTCCCAGCACACATACATGCATACATGGCCCATGGCACACATACAGGCAAGTATCATAGAACCAGCACACCGCAACATGCACTGTCTCACACAGTGATGCTTGGACACTTACCGCTCAACTCCAGACGGGTCTCCCTCTCAAGGATCTGGGCGTGGAGCGCTGGGCGTACGCGTTCCAGGACCCTCTTCTGGATGGAACTCATGTGGCCCCGGCCCCCCTCCACGAGGCGCCGGGCCTTCACAAGGGTCCTGGACCTCAAGTCCTCCCAGCGCTTCTTGATCTTCAAGACGTTGCGGGTTGCCACCCCCTCCGCGTTGATGGCAACCACACAGTCGGCCCAGATCCTCTCCCGTCCTTCCTTGCTGGCGCGGGACGATCCAAAGAGGGCATCATACTGCCCCAGGACATGCTCCACCAGGACACCAACTTCGGTGGCAGTGAAGCTGGTGCCCCTCTGCCCCTCTGGCCTGGGGTTGCCACTGGTGCCAGATGTAGAAGTGCCCGACATGGCAACCCCAGAGGCAGGTGTGGGTGGGCAACTGGGTCCTGGGGCTGGGCTGTGGAGCGATGTAATCCCAGTTGGGAGTCTTCAGTTCCAGCAGGGGTGGACACAGCAACTGGACCCCTGCAGATGGCTGATGTGCAGGCACCAAATGGCAGGGCACGGTGGCAGCAGGCAGGCAGGCAGGCAGGCAGGCAGCAGCAGATAGCACGTGGGAGGCTGCTCAGGGCACTGGGGGGGCAGTAACTCGGCCTTCGGGGCAGGAGCGTGGTGTTCCATGTGTTTTCGGGTGGCCAGCTTGATACGGAGTGATTTGGCACGTGAAATTCCTGCACGTCAGCGTGAAATCCGAGGAAAGGCCCTTAGCGCGTAAGTGCGTCAGCACGCATACGCGATTCTATTGGACCAGAGTCCCTCATCGCGTAAGCGCGTCTGACGTGATCCGCACGGGCGTTCCCCACTCAGCACGTGAAGACGGAGCACACGCGGAAATACTGCACGTCAGAGTGTCATCGCGTGTAATTGGCCAAAAGTGCGCGTACACGCCATTGGCCTATGTACGTGTATTTCATCGCGTGTAATTGGGCAAAAGTGCGCGTACACGCCATTGGCATAAGTACGTGTATTTCAGGGGTGCGCGGCCACTTACACAAGCAAGTACGTCAGCGCACCTGTATGCCTGCTGCGTGGGAATTTCCACACGCGATTGGAGTGGGAACTCGATTCCAGGGGTGCGAGGCTCACACGCTCGCCTACAACACGCGCAAGGCATTAATTTGCGCACTTTTCAATAAACAAGCCAGATGCCAGGATGAACATACCGTTCCTAGCAGCAGTGGCAGTGGGCTACCAAAGGAGGAGGAGGAGGAGAGTCAGGGCCAGAATATTCACACCCAGAACCAGCCTATTCGGGATGCCTGATGACCAGGTGTATGGGAGGTACAGGTTTCCAGCACACATCATACTGGACCTGGTCAGTGAGTGGGAGGATGACCTCACATCACCCACCCTGTGCTCCCAAGCACTCAGCCCCCTGCAGAAGGTCCTGAATGTACTGCACTTCTTGGCCACTGGATCCTTTCAGCGGACAAGTGCCATAGTGGGTGGTGTGTCACAGGCCACGCAGTCACGCTGCCTACACCAGGTCTTGAACATCATCACTGCACGGCCATCAGTCCGCAGGCACATATATCTCCCCAGGACTCATGCAGAAAGGCAGACGTGCATCCAGGAATTCTATGGTGTGGCTCAATTCCCCAAAGTGCTTGGTGCAATTGACTGCACACATGTGGCTCTACGTCCACCCAGGGCAACAGAGCACATCTATAGAAACCGCAAGCACTGGCATTCCATCAACGTGCAAGTTGTATGCAATGCCAAGGGAATAATCACATCAGTATATGCCAACTATCCAGGGTCCACCCACGACAGCTTCATCTACAGAATGTCTACCCTATGCCGGGACCTAGAGGCTGGACAGCATGGAGATACATGGCTGCTTGGTGAGCATGAATGCCACTGCACATGCATGCATGTCAGATACTGGGTCATGACACAACACCACTAATGATACCCATCACCACCTCCACAGGGGACAGTGCCTACCCTATCAGCCCCCACATGATGACCCCAATCCGGAACCCCACCACGCCACCCCAGGTAAGGTACAACACAGCCCACATTGCAACACGGGGCATAGTGGAGCGCACATTCGGAGTGCTCAAGTCACGCTTTCGCTCCCTTGACCGTTCTGGCGGGCAGCTGTTATATGCTCCCCGAATAGTGTGCAGGATCATAGTGGCAGCATGTGTCCTGCACAACGTTGCAACACGCCGGGGCCTGCCCGTGGACATGGTGGTGCCCCCACATCCACAACCACATGCACGCCCGCTGCGCATGGGAGGGGAAAGGGCACAGGGGGAGGCAGCCCGTACGCAACTGGTGGCCAACTTCTTCACCTAGGAATCACAGTGCTGGCTAGTGCACACTGCTCTGGCACATACCATCTGACAATCAATGATGACACTACCTGACAATGTCTGAAATTTACTTGACAATAAACTGTCAGATACACATCAGCCTGAGATTGTTAACATGGAAGTGTCAATATGTGTGCACCCCTAGCTACACATACACCAGCAATGCATCACAACGCAAAGACACAACTCCATCAATCTAATATGCATTGCCACAGGCGATTCACTACATGACAACATTGCCATGTCACCCATTCCCTTCACAGTCCCACCACTGAGGACACCATGTCATGGTATGTGACAGCAAACAAACTGGCCATCACAACATGACACCAGTGTCACAAATAGCAGTGCCCCAAATGGAACATAGCCGCACTTGAGCAGCTAACGGACCTGGAGCCACTACTACACACCTGTGTAAGAGTAATTTCAATCAAATTACACACCAACCCACCCTGAAGCCCACCCAAACAAGACACAATGCATGTAATCAATGGTAGTCTCATTACCTGATTCTGCTGGTATGTCCTCACCGTCCAGATGTACAGTGATGGCGCCATGCAAAAGTGTCAGTGCACATCTACCGACATGTAGTCTGACTCCAGAGAGTATGCCCTTGTGAAGATCTGTGTGAAATACCTGCAAAACATGAGCAACATATGTAAGTAGAGGCACATATCAAACCATCATGCATAGTTAGGTGCAACAACAATGAACACTATGAATGTCTACACAGTATTGACTATGGACTGGCCAACAGCTCATGGGAGTCCAATGTCACCGTGTAATTTGATGTCACTTGGGCACACCCTTTGCAAGCCCATGGAAACGGAAGCAGGAGGGGTGTGGATGTCTGCTACCCAAGCATCGAAACCAAACTCAGGACAAGCCTGCATGTGCCCAGCCACAATACAGTGTATGCCCAGGTACCCACACAAGGCAACACTCTTGCAAAATAAAAATAAAATAGAGAAAAAATGGCCATGAAAGGGCCGGCGGGGGGGGGGCCACCTATGAGGTCCGAGGACAGGATGCACGCCACAATCCACCTGTGTGGATCATGGGAAACGAAAACACCCCATAGGCTCGTGGCCCACACGGCTACTCTGTTGTGGGAGATGAGTCGCTATGGCTCTGGCCAGACCCTGCAGCTGACTCTGGAGGTGGGGGAGCTGCCTCAGAAGATGGTGTGACAATGGGAGGCAGCCCACGCAAAGCACGAGTTTGCTCCTCCATGGCTGCAAGCAGGCGGGTCTGGTAGTTCTGGTTCTGGGTTATAATCATGCGGAGGTCCCCATGCAGTAACTCCCGGGATGACCTGACCTCCGCACGAGTTGCCTGCATCTCGGCCGAGAGCGTCCGTGTCAGACGCTCCAGCTGCTCCTCTGTCCTTCTATGGGATGAAGCCTCAAGCTCTAACAGGGTCGACCTGAGGTGACGGAGTTCTTCCCTCAGGCCTTCCCTGTGGTGCTGGGACTCCATGGAAAGTGATTCCCGCAGAGTCGCCAGTGCCGCCCGCCTGTCCATGTTGGACGCCAACATATCCTCCCTGTGTGCCTGGCAGATGGACTCTGTAGCCTGCTCCAGTCGCTCCATCAGCCTTTCTGGGGGGACAATGGAAGTGGCCACCCTATCCATGGCCTGTGCAATCATCTCGGATGATGCTGCCTGTTGGGTGGCCATACCGTAGATGGATTGCTCCCAAACGGTATTGCCAGGTGGCATACGGCCACCACGTTGACGGGCACCACACCTGCCTGGGGCAAGGCGGACTGCGCCTTGCTGTGCCGGCAAGGCCTCAGGCTGCAGGACTGCATTCCCTCTCTGATCTGCAGCCCCAGGAACAGGATCAGAGATTGGGTGGTGTGGCCCTGCATCCGTAACCACCGGAGGCTGATCTGCCGACACTGACATCCCCATTGAGGGCAATGGCCCGGCTGCAGGTGGGTCGGACAGAGGAGATTCTCTCCCAAGAACACTCACCTGCGACTGCACATAGGTGTCATCCTCCGAGTCTACACCTGAATACTGCTCGGGGGAGGAACCCCCAGAGACACCCCTCGACAGCACGACCTGCAGCACTTGTGGGTTTTCACCCACAAACACACCACGTCCCTCACTTGTGGTAGGTCGGCCCGGGTTGCCCTCCTGGGACGGCTCAACTACCACATCCCCAGCATCAACAAGTGCTTCGTCCCCTGCAAAGACATGAAAGAGAAAAATGGAAACAGGCATTAGCACCATGGCATGCAACAAGGGCTGATGAACAACAGAGGCAGTAGTTCTACGACACATGTCCCACATGACTGGGAGACCTCCTATGCATTCACCATCACTGGGTCTGTAGGGGAGGCTCAGGGCATACAATGTACAGATTGGAGAGCAACGCCTGCTCACCATGCTGCCTAGCACTGCCATCACACATTGGCCGGTGATTGCCATGTCAAAGGCACATGCCATCACACACATGGCATGTGACATAGCCACCAAGTGAAGAGGGAGAGGAGGGCGAGTTTTTTGGATTTCAACCACTCTGGTCCTGACATTGCATCGTCACTTCAATAAGTATACATGTTGTACATGGATCTGCTAGTCCAAATAGGCCACGATGCACAGTGCCTTGTCTACATCAACAAAATGCAGTAAACAATGTGATTCCACCTCCCCATCACCTGTAAAGGATTCATATTGCATTCGTGAAGCACCGGTCCAGAAATGTATGAAGGTACAGCGGAGCACTGAGGGGTGGTGGGGCAGAAGGGGATGCCAGTCAACAATCCTACTGGTGCTGGTGTCATTCATGTCACGCAAGTGCAGGGGTGGGTGGCACAATGAAGTGCAAGGGGAAGTGGCGGCTGGAAGTGCTGTACAAGGTAAGTAGGACTTGACGTCAAGGGCAGATGGTGTTAGGCGCAGACAAGTGCTGGGGGGGTGGCCTATAGGGGTACAGAGTCAATCATGCAGTGCTGTGGGCTCGGAGGGGACAGGGGAGGTACACACTGCATCTGGCTCGGCAAGGTCCTTGCAGATTTCTATGTGTCCTGCAGAGTTGTCACATGCCGCAGATATGTGCCCTTGGATTGGGGATCTCATCTTGGTGAAAAGGGTGAGGCGCTATTGCCTTTGGAGCATGTGGCAGGCCAGTTTGCCAGAGGATGGCCATGATGCAGGACATTCCCTCTCTGCCACCCGGCACCTGTGGTTTGGGTTCACAAGATCCGAGTCATGCCAGGACTCTGCATTGGCATGGGGCTTCAGACAGGTGGTCATGACCGTGGCAAAGACATCCAGTGTACCTGACATGGAGTGGAGCATGGAGTGGGCCCTGTCAGGATGGGAGTGAGCCTAAGGGGGAGCTGGATGGGGGGGAGATTTTGGCAGCATGAGCCTCGACTGACACACACTTCATGGGTCGGAATACCAAGAAGGTGTGTGACAGTGGTGAGGGTGGCTTTGCCTGTGGGGTGGTGAGGGTGAGCTGGGAGGAGAGGAGAATGTGATCACTCCAGGAGAGAGGAGTGCAGAGATGGACGGAGAGGGGAAAGTCAGATGAGATCAGAGCATCAAGAGTGTGCCCTGCAGAATGAGTAGGGACAGACGGGAGTCTAGAGGGTGAGAGGGAGTTGCTGAGGTCACAGAAAGGTCACGTGGGGGCGTCAACAAGCATGCAGGTGGATGCGTACAGCACCAAGGATGAGGATTTCTGTGTCTGGGGACATGAGTGAGGAGGAGAGGTGAGGACACTCAGAAAGGAAGTAGTACATTTGACCAGTTTTCCCAGACACAGTACGCACTGTTTGAGAATGTCAAGGTGTGGTGGAGAGAGACGTCACACAAGCCATTCCAGAGTGGAGTAGGTCTAAGTAGGAGTGACAGTGGCAGGAATACCCTCAGGGAAGCCAAGGGCACACCCCCCCTGCACAGTAGTGGCGGGCCAAGGAGAGGGTCTCCTGAACATCAGGTAGGAGTGTGTGAAGGATGCAGACAGAGCTGGCCGTCAGACATGTTTCCATGAGACCAAGGATGTCAAGGTGCATAACCTCATGTAAGTGACAGATATCGGAGGAATGCCTGATGCAGCCGCAGTGAAAGGAGTGTAATTGTGGAGGAGGTTGACAGCCTTGTAGGACTTACGGGGAGTGCTAGAGATCAGGGGTGCAGCATGTGTAGGAGTTGGAGTGGGAGGCGGAGAAGGTTCATGGGAGGGTGCAGGGAGGCAGTGCAGGATTGATGAGGAGAGAGGAGGGGGGACAGCAGGAGAGGTAAGGAAGTTGATGAGATGTGGGTAGCATTTCTCAAGGAGATTGAGGTTGGCCTAAGGGCCTTGGACTGGGACGCTCCCATTACCATGCACATCAATAGTGGCCTCTGAGGATTGGAAGGAGGCCAGGAGTACACCCCAACGGGTCCCACCATTGATGGTGGAAGAGGAGCAAGGAGAGAGGACAGGGACCATGTGAAGGGTCTATGGGACAGGCAAAGGCATGTATGAGCAGATGTCAGTGAGAGTTAGCTTTGAGTAGGCTCAGATGCACTGGTCAGCAATAGGGTGGGTCGCATTGGAGGGCAGGGTGCCCTCATTTGACTTTTGGCAAGCAGGTGTCGTGAGTAGGGCACGATGGTCTGAACTGTAGAAGTCATGGAAGATAGACCATGAAGAGCAGCATGGAGTGTGAGGGAATGGGGCTCGAAACCAGACGGTACCAAAGCCCACAGGTAGGAGGTGGATGTCAAGGCAACATCCACAGTATGACAGCATGTTGGTTGGCATTTATATACAGAGGACGCATTAGCATGTGGTATCATTGCATGTCAGGCATGTGAAGATGAAACTTGAATGGCTGGGGGAAAGTATAGGAATGGTATGTAAGACATCAGATGAATAGACAGGGGAGTATGAGCAACAATGTAGTGACAAAATGACAATTCAAGGGCAACTTCCATGGTGTCGGGCCATATGTGCACTGTTGCCAGTAGGGATGGTGCTGTGGGCAGATGGTGTTGCACTGAACATACTGGATGGGGCACATGGGTGCCACTATCAACTCTGCCACACACCCCCTTGACAGGCACCCAACATGAATGCTTCACACACACACCATGCACATGGATAATACACACATGCATGTGCACTCACCGGATGATGCCTCGTAATCAGGGAGGTCTCCCACACCTTGGAGTTGTCCCTCGGTGACGTAGGATCCAGCTACGGACTCGTGTGGTGTGAGTTCTATTTCCTGTGCTGGGGACCCACCTCCAGTCACCAAGGTTGCGGCATGACTTGAGGCCAGCTTATCCTTTGCCCTGCGCTTAAGGTCATTCCAGCGCTTCTGGCAATCACTAGCTGTGCGCCTCACTACTCCAAGGGCACTTATTCTGTCAGCAATGGTCTGCCAGTGTGCCTGGCGTCTGGCATGTGTGGTCTTGGACCCTGCAACGATGACCATTTCCCTATCATGATCTGACACATACTGAACAAGTGCATTCAGTTCGGCGTCTGTGAAGCTTGGCTTCCTTGATGGGCCGGACTGTGCAGCCGTGCCTGGTGCATCAGCCTGTGCCGGACGTGCACTCTTCCTCTTGCGCTTGGAAGGGGGTGGGGATCCAGAGTGTCCTACGCCGCTGTGGACACTAGGGGCAGGAGCCGTGGTGGACTCAGTACTGGGTGTGTGGGATTGCCCACTCAGCATGGGAGTAGGTGCAGGCATTGGGGGTAGTGGGATGGGGTCAGGCCTGATCTGAGGTGCATGAACTAGGACCGACACAGTCTTGGCAGGGTGTATGAGAGGTGGGGTGGATGGAGCCACACCCTGGCTACGGGGGCCAGCAGATGACCTATCTGGCATAGATGCGCGTGCCCTGATGACACCAATGTGCACCGGTGCACGTGCAGTGGACCTGCTGACCTGGATGTCAGCGATGGGATCACCCTCGGACAGGTCTGGTGCCACAATGGCCTGGTCCGACAAGGGCTGATCAGGGTTGGTATCAGCCACATGACTCTCAACTGGGGGGGGGGGGGGCATGGGTGTCCCTGACTGGTCCTCCAGACTGGGGGGGACAGGGGCACCCTGCAAGTCACAACCACGTCCCCTAGTGGATCCTCCACGGCCACCACGTGTGGCTCGGCCACCTTTGCCACCCTTACGGCTTGCACGCCTCCCAACCATGGCACTGATGGTATTGTGCGTATGGGAGTCGGTGTGCACAATTGTCCTGGGCAATTGGGTGTCAAAGGGGTTGGGTACCAGATGGTATTCGTACCCTAGTGCAGTGGCAAGGCTATATGACACCCCTGGGGAAAGATGACGGGTCACGCAACGCACAGGCACCCCAAAAAAGTTAAGGAACGTGCACAATACCCCTCCTAGACCACGTGTGCTGATGGAAAACCCTGCACTACGCTGTGGCATCCAGTAACACAATGAACGTATGCGTGTCACACGCAGCCTAGAATGACCTCTGAAGGGGTAGGCTACACACGGGGCAAGCACAGAAGTTAGATACGTGCGTGACTCACCGTCTGCCAGGTAAAAGAGCGTGAAAAATGAGCGCGTTTGGTTGGCAACACCCCCGCCAAAAGAAGATGTGTACGCTGTCTGAGGAGACAGGACAACAGTAGAAGGGGACACTGTTTGAGGGAACAGGCCCAGGTAAACCAGTACTAGAGGAAAAAGAGAAAAAGCTGTCAGAGGTAACAGGGAGTACGAACTGGAAACGCTGTGAAGTCAATCGCGTGTGAAACGACAAGAAGTACAGAATTCACCCACTCGCTCTCCACGAAAAGCACGTACAAGGAAATGGTGTTCAACACTACCTTTTATACAGGCCCACACGTACAGCGTCACTTACGGCGTGTACGTGCTTGGCCCATGTTCACCAATCACACGCTTTGTCACTTCTGCGTGTGGATCCTTTTTCACCAATCACACGCTTTGACACTCCTGCGTGTAGCTCACTTTTCACCAATCACACGCTTTGTCACTCCTGCGTGTGGATCCTTTTTCACCAATCACACGCTTTGACACTCCTGCGTGTAGCTCACTTTTCACCAATCACACGCTTTGTCACTCCTGCGTGTAGATCCTTTTTCACCAACCACACGCTTTGACACTGCACGTGCAGGTAACTATTGACGCACATATGCTGGGGACGGCTTTTCGCGCGATTCGCTGAGTGTGGGGTTTTCACGTGCAAAATCACTCCCTATCAGGCTGTCCACGCGTTCAAACACGAAAGACCACGCTCCTGGCCAGGAGGCCAAATTAAAGTCCCCCAGAGCCCTGAGCACGCTCCCACCTGCCATCTGCTGCTGCCTGACTGCCTGCTGGCCACGTGCCCCACAGTGCTGGTGGGTGGGGGTGGTGGGAGACATGGGTGGGGGCCTGGTGGAGGGTGCCCCTGGTGGATGGGGGGTGGGGGTGGTGGGAGACATGGGTGGGGGCCTGATGGCAGGTGCCCCTGCACTGCTGGGGGGTGGGGGTGGTGGGAGACATGGGTGGGGGCCTGGTGGAGGGTGCCCCTGGTGGATGGGGGTGCAGGGGGACATGATCAGGTGTGCAGGGTAGTCCACTGTTTTGTGGGCTGCCTGCAGGGGCCGTGGAGGGTGTACAGGGTACACCTGTGAGGGCCCACCCAGCCTATTCGCGTGTGATAATTCCCGCGTACCCCTGTGATACACGTTCCCTGGCCTATCGCGTGTTCTACTTCACGCGTCCCCCTGTAATACACGTTCCCTGGCCAATCGCGTGTTGAACTTCCCGCTACCCCTGTAATACACGCACCCTGGCTGTTCGCGTGTGATAATTCCCGCGTACCCCTGTCATACACGTTCCCTGGCCTATCGCGTGTTCTACTTCACGCGTACCCCTGTAATACACGTACCCTGGCCAATCGCGTGTTGGACTTCCCGCTACCCCTGTAATACACGCACCCTGGCTGTTCGCGTGTGATAATTCCCGCGTACCCCTGTAATACACGTTCCCTGGCCTATCGTGTTCTACTTCACGCGTACCCCTGTAATACACGTACCCTGGCCAATCGCGTGTTGGACTTCCCGCTACCCCTGTAATACACGCACCCTGGCTGTTCGCGTGTGATGATTCCCGCGTACCCCTGTGATACACGTTCCCTGGCCTATCGCGTGTTCTACTTCACGCGTACCCCTGTAATACACGTACCCTGGCTGTTCGCGTGTGGTGATTCCCGCGTACCCCTGTAATACACGTTCCCTGGCCTATCGCGTGTTCTACTTCACGCGTACCCCTGTAATACACGTACCCTGGCTGTTCGCGTGTGGTGATTCCCGCGTACCCCTGTGATACACGTTCCCTGGCCTATCGCGTGTTCTACTTCACGCGTACCCCTGTAATACACGTACCCTGGCTGTTCGCGTGTGGTGATTCCCGCGTACCCCTGTGATACACGTTCCCTGGCCTATCGCGTGTTCTACTTCACGCGTACCCCTGTAATACACGTACCCTGGCTGTTCGCGTGTGGTGATTCCCGCGTACCCCTCTAATACACGCACCCTGCCTGTTCGCGTGTGGTGATTCCCGCGTACCCCTGTAATTCACGTTCCCTGCCTAGTCGCGTGTAGTACTTCCCGCGTACTCATGATTTGAAGATTGCCCGCTTTGCTTTCCTTGTTTGCCTGCCCTGTGAAGTGGTCCAGGGTTAGCGCAGCCCTTAGCGATGATTTAGCGATTTTGATGGCTTTTCCTTGCGCAAGGGCGTTCTTGGGGGCGTTACTGGCGCTGCTGCAGGCTCGCTGCGATTCTCTGCGCCACGGCTGGTTTGGGAGCTTGAAATCCATGAATACGCTGTGCGCGGAAATCTGTTTTAGCGCACGTGCCTGGCGCAGACTATCGCAGGCGCACGCTGTGCGCCAGCCGCGTGCGCTACTTGTGCGCTGGATTCTATGAATTAGCCTGCTAGTCTTGACCGCCGCGATCGCTACCTTGATTGGTCTGGCTTGTCCAGAGGTTACCCTGTTCCAAGTAATTAGGTTGGCCTTCTGAACTTCTGCGCCACCAGGACAGAGTTCAGAAATCCGTCTTAACAGGAAGGAGTTGGATATCACATCTCATGTTATAGGAAGGGGCTCAGGATTGGAATGGGAAGGACTTGGATATCACATCTCATGTTATAGGAAGGGTCTCAGGATTGGAATGGGAAGGAGTTGGATATCACATCTCATGCTAAAGGAAGGGTCTCAGGTTTGTATTAGAAGCACTGAGATATCAGATTTCATGCTATATGAAGAGACGCAGGATTGGAATGGGAAGAAGTTGGATATCACATCTCATGCTATAGGAAGGGTCTCGGGTTTGGAATGGGAAGGATTTGGATATCACATCTCTTGCAATAGGAATGGTCTCAGGTTTGGTATTAGAAACATTGAGATATCTCATCTCATGGTATAGGAAGGGTCTCAGGACTGGAATCGGAAGGAGTTGGATATAACATCTCATGTTATAGGAAGGGTCTCAGGTTTGGTATTAGAAGCATTGAGATATCACATCTCATGGTATAGGAAGGGTCTCAGGATTGGAATGGGAAGGAGTTGGATATCACATCTCAAGCTATAGGAAGGATATCAGGATTGGAATGGGAAGGAGTTTGATATCACATCTCATGCCATAGGAACGGTCTCAGGTTTGGTAGAAGCATTGAGATATCACATCTCATGCTATCGGAAGGGTCTCCGGATTGGATTGGGAAGGAGGTGGATATCCCATCTCATGCTATAGAAAGGGTCTCAGGTTGGAATGGGAAGGAGTTGGATATCACATCTCATGTTATAGGAAGGGTCTCAGGATTGGAATGGGAAGGACTTGGATAGCGCATCTGATGCTATAGGAAGGCTCTCAGGATTGGAATAGGAAGGAGTTGGATATCACATCTCATGCTAAAGGAATGGTCTCAGGTTTGGAAAGGGAAGGAGTTGGATATCACATCTCATGCTATAGGAAGGGTCTCAGGTTTGGTATTAGAAGCATTGAGATATCACATATCATGCTATAGGAAGGGTCTCAGTATTGGAATGGGAAGGAGTTGGATATCACATCTCATGCTACAGGAAGGGTCTCAGGTTTGGAATGGGAAGGAGTTGGATATCACATCTCATGTTATAGGAAGGATCTTAGGTCTTGTTATAGAAGCATTAAGATATGACATCTCATGCTATAGGAAGGGTCTCAGGTTTGGAATGGGAAGGAGTTGGATATCACATCTCATGCTATAGGAAGGGTCTCAGGTTTGGTAGAAGCATTTAGATATCACATCTCATGCTATAGGAAGGGTCTCCGGATTGGAATGGGAAGGAGTTGTATATGACATCTCATGCCATTGGAAGGGTTTCAGGTTTGGTATAAACATTGAGATATCAATTCTCTGCTATCGGAAGGGTCTCAGGATTGGAATGGGAAGGACTTGGATATCCCATCTCATGTTATAAGACGGGTCTCAGGTTTGGTATTAGAAGCATTGAGATATCACATTGCATGCTGTAGGAAGGATCTCAGGTTTGGAATGGGAAGGAATTGGATATCACATCTCATGTCATAGGAAGGATCTCAGGTTTGGTATTAGAAGCATTGAGATATCACATCTCATGCTATAGGGATGGTCTCAGGATTGGAATGGGAAGGAGTTGGATATTACATTCTTGCTATAGGAAGGTCTCATGTTTGGAATGGGAAGGAGTTGGATATCACATATGCTATATGAAGGGTCTCAAGTTTGGAACGGGAAGGAGTTGGATATCACATCTCATGTTATAGGAAGGGTCTCAGGTTTGGTATAAGCATTGAGATATCACCTCTCTGCTATCGGAAGTCTCAGGATTGGAATGGGAAGGAGTTGGATATCCCATCTCATGATATAGGAAGGGTCTCAGGTTTGGTATTAGAAGCATTGAGATATCACATCTCATACTATAGGAAGGATCTCTGTTTTGGGATGGGAAGGAGTTGGAGATAACATCTCATGCTATATGAAGGGTCTCAGGTTTGGTATTAGAAGCACTGATATATCACATCTCATACTATAGGAAGGGTCTCTGGTTTGGGATGGGAAGGAGTTGGATATCACATCTCATGCTATAAGAAGGGTCTCAGGTTTGGTATTAGAAGCATGACATATCACATCTCATGCTATAGGAAGGGTCTTAGGTTCGGAATGGGAAGGAGTTCGATATCACATCTCATGTTATAGGAAGGATTCAGGTTTGGTATTAGAAGCATTGAGATATCACATCTCATGCTATAGGAAGGGTCTCGGGATTGGAATGGGAAGGAGTTGGATATCACATCTCAGGCTATAGGAAGGATCTCAGGTTTGGTATTAGAACTATTGAGATATCACATCTCATGTCATAGGATGGATCTCAGGTTTGGTATTAGAAGCATTGAGATATCACATCTCATGCTATAGGAGTGTCTCAGGTTTGGAATGAGAAGGAGTTGGATATCACATCTCATTTTATAGGAAGGATCTCAGGTTTGGTATTATAAGCATTGAGTTATCACATCTCATGCTATAGTAAGGGTCTCAGGATTGGAATGGGACTGAGTTGGATATCACATCTCATGCTAAAGGAAGGGTCTCCGGTTTGGAATGGGAAGGAGTTGGATATCACATCTCAGGCAATAGGAAGGATCTCAGGTTTGGTATTAGAACTATCGAGATATCACATCTCATGTCATAGGATGGATCTCAGGTTTGGTGTTAGAAGCATTGAGATATCACATCTCATGCTATAGGAGTGTCTCAGGTTTGGAATGAGACGGAGTTGGATATCACATCTCATTTTATAGGAAGGATCTCAGGTTTGGTATTATAAACATTGAGATATCACATCTCATGCTATAGTAATGGTCTCAGGATTGGAATGGGACGGAGTTGGATATCACATCTCATGCTAAAGGAATGGTCTCAGGATTGGAATGGGAAGGAGTTGGATATTACATTCTTGCTATAGGAAGGGTCTCAGGTTTTGAATGGGAAGGAGTTGGATATCACATATGCTATAGGAAGGATCTCAGGTTTGGAACGGGAAGGATTTGGATCTCACATCTCATGTTATAGGACGGGTCTCAGGTTTGGTTTTAGAACCATTGAGATATCACATCTCTGCTATCAGAAGGGTCTCAGGATTGGAATGGGAAGGAGTTGGATATCACATCTTATGCTAAAGGAAGGGTCTCAGGTTTGGAAGGGGAAGGATTTGGATCTCACATGTCATGTTATAGGACGAGTCTCAGGTTTGGTATTAGAAACATTGAGATATCACATCTCATGGTATAGGAAGGGTCTCAGGATTGGAATGGGAAGGAGTTGGATATCACATCTCATGTTATAGGAAGGATCTCAGGTTTGGTATTAGAAGTATTGAGATATCACATCTCATGCTATAGGAAGGGTCGCAGGATTGGAATGGGAAGGAGTTGGATATCACATCTCAAGCTATAGGAAGGGTCTCAGGATTGGAATGGGAAGGAGTTTGATATCGCATCTCATGCCATAGGAACGGTCTCAGGTTTGGTAGAAGCATTGAGATATCACATCTCATGCTATCGGAAGGGTCTCAGGATTGGATTGGGAAGGAGTTGGATATCCCATCTCATGCTATAGAAAGGGTCTCAGGTTGGAATGGGAAAGAGTTGGATATCACATCTCAAGCTATAGGAAGGGTCTCAGGATTGGAATGGGAAGGAGTTTGATATCACATCTCATGCCATAGGAACGGTCTCAGGTTTGGTAGAAGCATTAAGATATCACATCTCATGCTATCGGAAGGGTCTCAGGATTGGATTGGGAACGAGTTGGATATCCCATCTCATGCTATAGAAAGGGTCTCAGGTTGGAATGGGAAGGAGTTGGATATCACATCTCATGTTATAGGAAGGGTCTCAGGATTGGAATGGGAAGGACTTGGATATCGCATCTGATGCTATAGGATGGCTCTCAGGATTGGAATAGGAAGGAGTTGGATATCACATCTCCTGCTAAAGGAATGGTCTCAGGTTTGGAAAGGGAAGGAGTTGGATATCACATCTCATGCTATAGGAAGGGTCTCAGGTTTGGTATTAGAAGCATTGAGATATCACATCTCATGCTATAGGAAGGGTCTCAGTATTGGAATGGGAAGGAGTTGGATATCACATCTCATGCTACAGGAAGGGTCTCAGGATTGGAATGGGAAGTGTTAAGACGGATTTCTGAATCTGTCCTGGTGGCGCAGAAGTTCAGAAGGCCAACTCTTAGGAAAGATTTCGTAATTGTAGGTAATTTTCCTTCCATGTGGCAACCCCTAAACTTTTTGCTGTTGTTTTTCACCTTGTTCTTGACTTTGCCAGAGAAGTGCAGCCTTCTGCCGCACTCCTCTGGGCTTTCGCTCCTTTCTTACGGGGAAACTGACATGCCCTTAAGACAGTCAGTACCGGGGAACGCTGTTTCCCGTAGTTTCTTTTATCATGTTGCGGCTTTCGTGCAACATGACACAAGAGGGCACTGTAAGCTAAGTTACAGCTCTCTTGGTTCTCTAGCCTTCTACAGGCCCTAGATACTCGTTTAGGATTGTATCTGATCGGTGCAAGTGATTCAGGGACGGGAATGGTGGCAGCGATCGTTTCTTGTGTTTTGAGCTCCTTTTGGCGTTCTAAGCGCATTTTCCGCGCTTAACCCAAAATGGTGGCCTGGCTCCCAAAATGGCCAGACCACGAGGCTCCTTTGTCCTGTCCGCTGACCATCTTGCTCCCTTCACCTTCCCCAGGTCGAGCTGACCCGGGGCCTTCCTTATTTGGGCATGTACTTTCCCGCGAAACACGGATGCTTTTGCGGGCTTCTACATGTCTTGTGTGTGCCTCCAGGATGTGGGCTGGGATGTCTGGTCCCAATACACAACCTGGGTGCCAGAGAGTCTAGGGTGGTGTGAATGCCTGGGACCACCGTGGTCCGTGATTGGTCCACGAATGGTGTGAGTGTTGATGAGCGGATCTCCCATTGGGTCCCCTCCGTTTTGGCGCGAAGGGAACCGTGGATAAGAGGGGGCTGGAAACACCACTACCATGTCGATCTCCTGAGTTCTCACGAACGAAGGAATACAGGAGCCAAGTATCCTGCAACCAAGAGGCTGGACCGAGGAATCGCTGATGACCCGCTGAAGGACTTCTCCTCTGCACTGCTGTCGTCTTGTGAAACCCTTTTCACCTTTGATCGAACCAGAAGGCCTGTACTGGTACTTCGACCCTTGGAATAGCGGGAACAGCTATTCTCGGCATCTTCACCATCTCCTGCCAGTAAGCCTTCGGAAGCGTCTCTGGGCCATCCAGCTGACTGACCAGCTTACACGGGAGTCTTGCTCTGTAACCGCCACCAGTTTGTGTAGTATTTCGAGTCCTTGTCACTCTCACACGCTTCGTACACTTGGCGTTCCCAGGTCTGAAGTGAGTAGTGTACATTTGGCTCAGATACACACGGCCGCTCCGTTGCCCTGCTGTGGTAACAAACTGTGCGGGTTTCTTCGATTGGGACGTCTTTTTACTCAACACGACGACGAGGCGTTCCCTGCTCTTCTGAACCTGCCAGCTACTGAAACGGACACGGAGAAGCCTGGGTCTGCTTGCATCGGGGATCGGTGAGTAGCATAGCTAGGATCTGGTCGCCCTCCTGCACTAGCCCATTGCTTTTCCCCGCTGTGTCAAACAGCACCCCTATTTCGTACTCGCGCTCTGCTTCTGCCCACTGTGGAGGCTGCGCTTGAGTCACGGAACTTGTTCTTCTTCTTTTGTGCACTAAACTGAACTGCCTGATTCCCCTCGAAGAGCTTCTCCTTTTGCCCGTTGGCACCAGCGCGTGCAGGTACTTTTGAGCACAAGGCTCCACTCTTCGCAGGGCTCGGACTTCCATCTAGTTAGGTGCCTCTGAAGGTGAACTGGGTATAAGCATTATTGCGCACTGCCTGTTTTCCCTCCCTTTTAGGTGGACTACACATTTCATGCATATAACGCTTGAGACTTGTTGTATTTGTATATATATTGTGTTGATATGGTATGTGTTGGTTTACTATCGTTATATTGTGATTTTCTCGCTACGGTCATTGTTTTAAAGGCCTTGAAATAAATGTGTATATATTTTTAATATAACAACTGTTTGGAGTAGTTTGTAAGTGATCTTGCTTTGTGTGCTCATTGCGGGCTTTCAGTCACCCTCACCCCTCTTGAGACCTAGTCTTGACCGCCGTGATCACTACCTTGATTGGTCTGGCTCGTCCAGAGGTTACCCTGTTCCAAGTAATTAGGTTGGCCTTCTGAACTTCTGCGCCACCAGGACAGAGTTCAGAAATCCATCTTAACAAATTGGTGTACAGCGGTGGGATACGACTGAAGGTATCCAGTGTTGCGCACGAACTAAGGCATTTCAGGTTATTCCAACCAGGACACATAGTGAATTGTTGTAGTATAACTTTAAAAAGGCCATAGTCCTATCTAACAGTATGGAAACAAATACCTTGTTAACTTTAAATGCTTCCAAATCAGAAACATTGAAAAAGATGTGTGCGGAGAGAGGTGTTTCCTCTCAAGGCACGAAATTGGAAATGATCCAAAGAATCGTGGCGTGGCAAGAAGCGCAGCTTGACGCTATAACTTCTGAGGACAGTGCGGAAGGAGGTGGGGCTGCTCTCACTGGTAGAACCGACGGTTCTGCCGCTGCACTGATCCATCGCGACCACGAGGACAGGGAGGACGAGATGTCTAATGTTTCCTCTGCCAGTGCTGATGGGGAAGCTATGCTGGAATTCAAGAAGCAAGAGCTGCGGTTTAGGCAGCAGGAGCTTGAATTCAGCATAGCCAAACTAAAAATCGAACAGGCAGAAAAACAAAAAGACAGGGATCACCAGTTGGAACTGGCCAAGCTTCAGTTTGCAAATGGGTCCAAAGGTCCTGGACATGGATCTGGGGCCTCCTCTCATCCACGGTTTCCGAAAGATCTGCTCAGTGTGTATGAGGAAAGGAATGACATTATGGACTGGCTGAATGCGTTTGAGTATGCATGCGAAGTTCAACAAGTTGATAATGCTGATAAGATTGCCTGGTTACTCAGCAGAGTGCCCCATTCTGGCTGTAGTGCCATTATGGAAATGTCGAAGGCTGAGCGAGCTGATTTCGCAATGTTAAAGCAAACTCTCATTTTAAAGTTTGGGAAGACTCCGGCCCAATATTTGAAACGTTTCAGAGAGTATAAGAAAAAGGAAGGTGGTACTTGGGTATCTTATGTCACTGAATCCTTGAAAAACTTAACTGGCTGGGTCGAAGGTTATAAGGTTTCTACCTTCGAAGGCATGATAAATCTTGTCATGCTGGAACACATTTTTGCATCTTCTTCCCCGGAGCTTAAGCAGCATTTGGCCGATTCGAAGGAGATAGATCCTAAGAAGCTGGCCATTGCAGCCGATTTATGGGTGTCACATCGAGTGTCCCATAAGGACAAAACTCATCCTGGTAAGCAGGAGGAAGGGAAAAAGTCCAAAGATAAGGAGGGTGGAGAATCTGATAAATCTTCTTCTCATAAGGGCCACAAAAAGAAAAATAAGGGTAAGACACAAGAGAACTCACAGGGTAGTAGAGGTCAGCCTCCGAAACAGAACTCTGGTTACAATAAGCCTCCCTATGTAAACAGACCCAATGGATCTTGTTTTGCTTGTGGAGCAACTGACCACGTGAAGGGGGATCCCCGGTGTAAGGTTAGACCTTTGGGGGTCCACTCCGCTAATCTGGCCTTCTCCTCCTACAAGGAAGAAGAGATTACAGGGGCATCCTTCTCCTCAGACTCATTTCCCAGCGGGATAGAGGCTGAGGTAGTTTTAGTTTCCCTGGGTTCCTGGGAGCCTAAAGTCGCAGAGGCTTATGCTAGGATTCCGGATAATACCAAGCACTACTTTAAAGACAGTGTGCTGATCAATGGAGTAGATACTCCAGCTCTTAGGGATAGTGGGTGCAGTCGCACTGTAGTGGATTCTACCTTGGTAGACTCAGAGGAAGTTGCCAGAGCTACTCTGATGCCCACTAACTTGGCTGACGGCCCACTCCGTATGTTCCCAGTAATACCTGTAAATCTTACTTTAAATGGTACAGCAGTCAGGATTCCAGTGAGCATTCAGAGAAACGTCCCGGGAAAGGTCTTGTTAGGTAATGATCTCAGAGCTTTAGGGCTCGTAGGAGACACTGCCGAAAGACCCTACACACGGTCTCAAGCACGGGCAGCATTGGCCAAGACCAATACGCTGCCCCAGCCGAAGGGGAAACCCAAGGCGAAAGGAGTCGACAAGTCAAGACGAGGGAAAGAGAATATTCCCCCAAGCTCGCCTAACACTGCGGTGGAGGAAGTTGGTCAATCGCCCGGGCCTGACGAGGAGGTGGCGATGCCTGAAGTATTTGACCCCAACGATCATCCTGAACTAAAAGACTTGTTAGTTGAAGGAGGTCCTGATAGGGACGAATTCAGTAAAGGCCAACGTGAGTGCCCATCTCTGGAAGGCCTAAGGAGACAGGCCTGCTCCCAGCTTGAGGGTGAACCTCCTGGGACGCATAGGATTTATTGGGAAGGTGGACTCCTGTATAGTGAGCCCACAGAGTCTACAGAAGGAGACCATAGGAGGTTGGTGGTTCCCCTTGCTGTTAGGCCCTTCCTCCTGCAGTTGGCGCATGAAGTTCCCCTTGCTGGTCACCTTGGTATGAAGAGGACCAAGCAAAGGTTATCCATGCACTTCTACTGGACCAAGATGGGGGTGCAAGTAGAAAGTCACTGCAGGAGTTGTGCCTCCTGCCAGTTGTCTGGTAAGGTTGGCGCGACAATCCAAGCTCCGTTGGTACCGCTCCCAGTTGTGGGGGTACCATTTGAAAGGGTAGGGATCGACATTGTTGGTCCCCTTGACCCGCAAACATCCTCGGGCAATAGGTTTATCCTGGTGCTGGTCGACCATGCAACCAGATATCCTGAGGCCATCCCATTGAAAACTGTAACTGCCAAGTCAGTTGCAAAAGCTTTACTTTGCATATTTACTAGGGTTGGCTTCCCTAAAGAAGTTGTGTCGGATCGTGGCAGCAACTTTATGTCGAAGTATATGCAGGCTATGTGGAAAGAATGTGGGGTCACCTACAAGTTCTCTTCTGCATACCACCCCCAAACCAATGGTCTGGTGGAACGTTTCAACAGAACGTTAAAGAGCATGATTGGGGCTCTGGAGGAACCTCAGAGAAGAAAATGGGATCTTCTTTTACCATGCTTACTGTTTGCCTCCCGAGAGGTAACACAGGAGGGTGTTGGCTTCAGCCCCTTCGAACTTCTGTTCGGTCATCCCGTACGCGGACCCTTAACCATCGTCAAAGAGGGATGGGAGATGCCCACTCCCCCTGTTACTACCAACGTAGTTGATTATGTGCTAGGGCTCAGAAAACGGATGGTACTTCTGATGGGCTTGGCTAGTGATAAATTGAAGGCAGGACAAGCGCTGGTGAAACATTGGTACGACCAGAAAGCTTCCCTCATCAACTTTACACCTGGTCAGCAAGTCCTGATCATGAATCCCATAAGGCCTCGAGCTTTTCAGGACAAATGGTCAGGCCCTTACACAGTGGTGGAGCCCATGTGTGAGGTTAACTATTTAGTGGACCTTGGAAGGCCTGGACAGGCTCCAAAAGTGTTTCACGTGAATAGGCTGAAGGCTTTCGTCCCAAGAGTCGAAATCGCAGCACTGCTACTGGCTTCAGATGTTGAGGAAGAGGAGTCGGAACCTCTCCCCGACCTGTTCCAAAGCGGTCCTTCAGATAGCTCCTTTGAGGGGGTACGAGTGGCCCCTCGCCTGACTTCTGATCAGCAGGCTGAGGTGAAAAGTTTGCTTAGGCAGTTTTCCCCCCTGTTTTCACAGTCGCCTGGTTTGACATCTTGGTGCAAACATAACATTGACACAGGAGACAGTGTACCTACCAAAAGTAGGGGATACAGGATGTCAGACAAAGTACGGTCTTATATTAAGACCGAGGTCAACAAGATGTTAGACCTTGGGGTGATTGAACCCTCTAGTAGTCCTTGGTCCAGCCCTGTGGTTTTGGTTCCAAAGGCAGACACTTCTGAATTGAGGTTCTGCGTGGATTACAAGGCTCTGAATGCTGTCACCAAGACAGATGCGCACCCCTTGCCTCGAACAGATGAGCTGGTGGATACTTTGGGTGCCTCCAAGTACCTCAGCACGTTTGACCTCACTGCTGGCTATTGGCAAATAGCTTTAGCAGAACATGCCAAGGAGAAGACAGCATTTTCTACTCCAGACGGCCTTTACCAATTCCGGGTAATGCCGTTCGGGTTGAAGAATGCACCTGCCACTTTCCAGAGGCTTGTGAATCATGTGTTCAATGGGTTGGACGAATTCTGTCTTGCATATCTGGACGATATAGCAGTTTTCAGTGCCACCTGGGAAGACCATGTGAAACACCTCGGGATTGTGCTCCAGGCTCTTCAGAAAGCACACTTGACCATAAAGGCTAGTAAATGGCAGATTGGACAAGGCTCAGTGGTTTACCTTGGACATGAAGTAGGTGGAGGGAGGATACAGCCTCTTCCCAGTAAAGTACAAGCAGTAAAAGACTGGCCTACCCCCACTACACAAACCCAAGTGAGAGCCTTCTTAGGACTCACGGGGTATTACCGCAATTTTGTGGCAGACTATGGCACCATAGCTGCCCCTCTGACTGCCCTCACAACTCCGAAGAAACCCAAGAAGGTAACTTGGACCGACGAGTGTGAGAAGGCCTTCAATGGCTTAAAAGACTCCTTGTGCCAGGCCCCTGTCCTCAGGGCCCCTGATTATCAAAGACCTTTTATCGTGCAGACGGACGCCTCTGACACTGGGATAGGAGCTGTACTATCACAAGTAGATGAGAAGGGTAAGGAACACCCTATTGGTTTTATTAGCCACCAGCTTAAGGACAGAGAGCTCAGATGGTCCACGGTAGAGAAAGAATGTTTCTCTGTTGTGTGGGCCCTAAGGAAGCTGAGGCCCTACCTCTATGGGACCCACTTCACTGTGCAAACTGACCATAAGCCCTTAAAGTGGCTAATGAACATGAAGGGGGAGAATCTAAAGTTGCTTAGGTGGTCCATAAGTCTACAAGGCTTCGACTTCACTATTGAGCATAGGCCAGGTGTCCAACATAGCAATGCTGATGGGTTGTCCAGAATGTTTAACCGACCTGAACAAGAGACTCATCCAGGGGTGGATTAGTTCCCTCTGTCCATAGTCTGGGAGGGGCGAGTGTTAGGAAAGATTTCGTAATTGTAGGTAATTTTCCTTCCATGTGGCAACCTCTAAACTTTTTGCTGTTGTTTTTCACCTTGTTCTTGACTTTGCCAGACCTTCCACCACCGTGGTCCGTGATTGGTCCACGAATGGTGTGAGTGTTGATGAGCGGATCTCCCATTGGTTCCCCTCCGTTTTGGCGCGAAGGGAACCGTGGATAAGAGGGGGCTGGAAACACCATTACCATGTCGATCTCCTGAGTTCTCACGAACGAAGGAATACAGGAGCCAAGTATCCTGCAACCAAGAGGCTGGACCGAGGAATCGCTGGTGACCCGCTGAAGGACTTCTCCTCTGCACTGCTGTCGTCTTGTGAAACCCTTTTCACCTTTGATCGAACCAGAAGGCCTGTACTGGTACTTCAACCCTTGGAATAGCGGTAACAGCTATTCTCCGCATCTTCACCATCTCCTGCCAGTAAGCCTTCAGAAGCGTCTCTGGGCATTCCAGCTGACTGACCAGTTTACACGGGAGTCTTGCTCTCTAACAGCTGCCAGGTTGTGTAGTATTTCGAGTCCTTGTCACTCTCACACGCTTCGTACACTCGGCGTTCCCAGGTCTGAAGTGAGTAGTGTACATTTGGCTCAGATACATACGGCCGCTCCGTTGCCATGCTGTGGTAACAAACTGTGCGGGTTTCTTCGATTGGGACGTCTTTTTACTCAACACGACGACGAGGCGTTCCCTGCTCTTCTGAACCTGCCAGCTACTGAAACGGACGCAGAGAAGCCTGGGTCTGCTTGCATCGGGGACCGGTGAGTAGCATAGCTAGGATCTGGTTGCCCTTCTGCAGGAGCCCATTGCTTTTCCCCGCTGTGTCAAACAGCACCCCTTTTTCGTACTCGCGCTCTGCTTCTGCCCACTGTGGAGGCTGCGCTTGAGTCGCGGAACTTGTTCTTCTTCTTTTGTGCACTAAACTGAACAGCCTGATTCCCCTCGAAGAGCTTCTCCTTTTGCCCGTTGGCACCAGCGCGTGCAGGTACTTTTGAGCACAAGGCTCCACTCTTCGCTGGGCACGGACTTCCATCTAGTTAGGTGCCTCTGAAGGCGAACTGGGTCTAAGCATTATTGCGCACTGCCTGTTTTCCCTCCCTTTTAGGTGGACTACACATTTCGTGCATATAACTCTTGAGACTTGTTGTATTTGTATATATATTGTGTTGATATGGTATGTGTTGGTTTACTATCGTTATATTGTGATTTTCTCGCTACGGTCATTGTTTTAAAGGCCTTGAAATAAATGTGTATATATTTTTAATATAACAACTGTTTGGAGTAGTTTGTAAGATCTATAACATCTCATGTTATAGGAAGGATCTCAGGTTTGGTATTAGAAGCATTGAGATATCACATCTCATGCTATAGGAAGGGTCTCAGGATTGGAATGGGAAGGAGTTGGATATGACATCTCATGCTATAAGAATGGTCTCAGGTTTGGTATAAGCATTGAGATATCACATCTCTGCTATCGGAAGGGTCTCAGGATTGGAATGGGAAGGAGTTGGATATCACATCTCATGCTAAAGGAAGGGTCTGAGGTTTGGTATTAGAAGCATTGAGATATCACATCTCATGGTATAGGAAGGGTCTCAGGATTGGAATGGGAAGGAGTTGGATATCACATCTCAAGCTATAGGAAGGCTCTCAGGATTGGAATTGGTATGGCATGAGATGTGATATCAAAATCCTTCCCATTACAATCCTGAGACCCTTCCTATAGCATGAGATGTGATATCAAACTCCTTCCCATTACAATCCTGAGACCCTTCCTATAGCATGAGATGTGATATCCAACTCCTTCCCATTCCAATCCTGAGACCCGTCCTATACCATGAGATGTGATATCTCAATGCTTCTAATACCAAACCTGAGACTGTCCTATAACATGAGATGTGATATCTCAATCCTTCTAATAACAAACCTGAGACCCTTCATATAACATGAGATGTGATGTCCAAGTCCTTCCCATTCCAAACCCGAGACCCTTCCTATAGCATGAGATGTGATATTCCAATGCTTCTACCAAACCTGAGACCTTTCCGATGGCATGAGATGTGATATCCAACTCCTTCCCATTCCAATCATGAGGCCCTTCCTATAGCATGAGATGTGATATCTCAATGCTTCTACCAAATCTGAGACCCTTCCTATAGCATGAAATGTGATATCCAACTTATTCCCATCCAATCCTGAGACCCTTCCTAAAGCATGAGAATTGATAACTCAATGCTATTATTACCAAACCTGAGACCCTCCCTATAGCATGAGATGTGATATCTCAATGCTTCTACCAAACCTGAGACCCTTCCTATAGCATGAGATGTGATATCCAACTCCCTCCCATTGCAATCCTGAGACCCTTCCTATAGCATGAGATGTGATATCTCAATGCTCTTAATACCAAACCTTGGATAATTCCTATTGCAAGAGATGTGATATCCAAATGCTTACCATTCCAAACCTGAGACCCTTCCTATAGGATGAGATGTGATATCTAACACCTTCCCATTCCAATCCTGAGACCCTTCCTATAGCATGATATGATATCCAACTCCTCCCCATTCCAATCCTGAGACCCTTCCTATAGCATGAGATGTGATATCTCAATGCTTCTACCAAACCTGAGATCCTTCCTATAGCATGAGATGTGATATTCAACTCCTTCCCATTCAAATCCTGAGACCCTTCCTATAGCATGAGATGTGATATCTCAATGCTCTTAATACCAAACCTTGGATCATTCCTATTGCAAGAGATGTGATATCCAAATGCTTACCATTCCAAACTTGAGTCCCTTCCTAACGGATGAGAACTGATATCTCAGTGCTTTTAATACCAAACCTGAGTCCCTTCCTATAACATGAGATGTGATATCCAACTCCTTCCCATTCCAATCATGAGGCCCTTCCTCTAGCATGAGATGTGATATCTCAATGCTTCTACCAAACCTGAGACCCTTCCTATAGCATGAGATGTGATATCTCAATGCTTTTAATACCAAACCTGGGATCATTCCTATATCATGAGATGTGATATCCAACTCCTTCCCATTCCAATCCTGAGCCCCTTCCATGAGATGTGATATCTGAATGCTTCTAATACCAAAGTTGGACCGTTCCTATACCATGAGATGTGATATCCAACTCCTTCCCATTCCAATCCTGCGTCCCTTCATTTAGCATGAGATTTGATATATCAGTGCTTCTAATACCAAACCTGAGACCCTTCCTATAACATGAGTTGTTATATCCAACTCCTTCCGATTCCAATCCTGAGACCCTTCCTATACCATGAGATGAGATATCGAACTTCTTCCCATTCCAATCCTGCGTCTCTTCATATAGCATGAAATTTGATATCTCAGTGCTTCTAATACAAAACCTGAGACCCTTCCTATAACATGAGATGTGATATCCAACTCCTTCCGATTCCAATCCTGAGACCCTTCCTATATCATGAAATGTGATATCTCAATGTTTCTAATACCAAACCTGAGACCCTTCCTATTGCAAGAGATGTGATATCCAAATGCTTCCCATTCCAAACCTGAGACCCTTCCTATAGGATGAGATGTGATATCCAATTACTTCCCATTCCAATCCTGAGACCCTTCCTATAGCATGAGATGATATCCAACTCCTTCCCATTCCAATCCTGATACCCTTCCTATACCATGAGATCTGATATCTCAATGCTTCTACCAAACCTGATATCGTTCCTATAGCATGAGATTTGATATTCAACTCCTTCCCATTCCAATCCTGAGACCCTTCCTGTTAGGAAAGATTTCGTAATTGTAGGTAATTTTCCTTCCAGGTCGCAACCCCGAAACTTTTTGCTGTTGTTTTTCACCTTGTTCTTGACTTTGCCAGAGAAGTGCAGCCTTCTGCCGCACTCCTCTGGGCTTTCGCTCCTTCTTACGGGGAAACTGACATGCCCTTAAGACAGTCAGTACCGGGGAACGCTGTTTCCCGTAGTTTCTTTTATCATGTTGCGGCTTTAGTGCAACATGACACAAGAGGGCACTGTAAGCTAAGTTACAGCTCTCTTGGGTCTCTAGCCTTCTACAGGCCCTAGATACTCGTTTAGGATTGTATTTGATCGGTGCAAGTCATTCAGGGACTGGAATGGTGGCAGCGATCGTTTTGTGTATTTTGAGCTCCTTTTGGCGTTCTAAGCGCGTTTTTCGCGCTGAACCCAAAATGGTGGCCTGGCTCCCAAAATGGCCAGACCACAAGGCTCCTTTGTCCTGTCCACTGACCGTCTTGCTCCCTTCACCTTCCCCAGGTCGAGCGACCCGGGGCCTTCCTTATTTGGGCATGTACTTTCCCGCGAAACACGGATGCTTTCGCGGGCTTCTACATGTCTTTTGTGTGCCTCCAGGGTGTGGGCTGGGATGTCTGGTCCCAATACACATCCTGGGTGCCAGAGAGTCTAGGGTAGTGTGAATGCCTGGGACCACCGTGGTCCGTGATTGGTCCACGAATGGTGTGTGTGTTGATGAGCGGATCTCCCATTGGCTCCCCTCCGTTTTGGCGCGAAGGGAACCGTGGATAAGAGGGGGCTGGGAACACCACTACCATGTCGATCTCCTGAGTTCTCACGAACGAAGGAATACAGGAGCCAAGTATCCTGCAACCAAGAGGCTGGACCGAGGAATCACTGGTGACCCGCTGAAGGACTCCTCCTTTGCACTGCTGTCGTCCTGTGAACCCCTTTCCTCCGTTGATCGAACCAGAAGGCCTGTACTGGTGCTTCGACCTTTGGAATAGCAGGAACAGCTATTCTCGGCGACTTCATCATCTCCTGCCAGTAAGCCTTCGGAAGCGTCTCTGGGCCATCCAGTTGACTGACCAGCTTACACGGGAGTCCTGCTCTGTAACCGCCGCCAGGTTGTGCTGTATTTCGAGTCCTTGTCACTCTCACACGCTTAGTACACTTGGCGTTCCCAAGTCTGAAGTGAGTAGTGTACATTTGGCTCAGATACACACGGCCGCTCCGTTGCCCTGCTGTGGTGACAAAACTGTGCAGGTTTCTTCGATTGGGACGTCTTTTTTCTCTACACGACGACGAGGCATTCCCGGCTCTTCTGAACCTGCCAGCTGCTGAAACTAACGTGGAGAAGCCTGGGTCTGCTTGCATCGGGGACCGGTGAGTAGTATAGCTAGGATCTGGTCGCCCTCCTGCAGTAGCCCATTGCTTTTCCCCGCTGTGTAAAAACAGCACCCTTTTGCCGTACTCGCGCTCTGCTTCTGCTCACTGTGGAGGCTGCGCTTGAGTCGCGGAACCTGTTCTTCTTCTGTTGTGCACTAACCCGAACTGCCTGACTTCCTCCGAAGAGCTTCTCCTTTTGCCCGTTGGCACCAGCGTGTGCAGGTACTTTGAGCACAAGGCTCCACTCTTCGCAGGGCTCGGACTTCCATCTAGTTAGGTGCCTCTGAAGGCGAACTGAGTCTAAAGCATTATCGCACTGCCTGTTTTCCTTCCCTTTCAGGTGGACTACACATTTCGTGCATATGACGCTTGCGACTGTCGTATTTGTATATATATTGTGTTGATATGGTATGTGTTGGCTTAATATTGTGATATTGTGATTTTCTCGCTACGGTCGTTGTTTTAAAGGCCTTAAAATAAATGTGTATATATTTTTGATATAACAACTGTTTGGAGTAGTTTGTAAGCGCTCTTGCTTTGTGTGCTCATTGCGGGCTTTCAGTCACCCTCACCCCTCTTGAGACCTAGTCTTGACCGCCGCGATCGCTACCTTGATTGGTCTGGCTCGTCCAGAGGTTACCCTGTTCCAAGTAATTAGGTTGGCCTTCTGAACTTCTGCGCCACCAGGACAGAGTTAAGAAATCCGTCTTAACAAATTGGTGTACAGCGGTGGGATACGACTGAAGGTATCCAGTGTTGCGCACGAACTAGGGCATTTCAGGTTATTCCAACCAGGACACGTAGTGAATTGTTGTAGTATAACTTTAAAAAGGCCATAGTCCTATCTAACAGTATGGAAACAAATACCTTGTTAACTTTAAATGCTTCCAAATCAGAAACATTGAAGAAGATGTGTGCGGAGAGAGGTGTTTCCTCTCAAGGCACGAAATTGGAAATGATCCAAAGAATCGTGGCGTGGCAAGAAGTGCAGCTTGACGCTATAACTTCTGAGGACAGTGCGGAAGGTGGTGGGGCTGCTCTCACTGGTAGAACCGACGGTTCTGCCGCTGCACTGATCCATCGCGACCACAAGGACAGGGAGGATGTGATTTCTAATGTTTCCTCTGCCAGTGCTGATGGGGAGGCTATGCTTGAATTCAAGAAGCAAGAGCTGCGGTTTAGGCAGCAGGAGCTTGAATTCAGCATAGCCAAACTAAAAATCGAACAGGCAGAAAAACAAAAAGACAGGGATCACCAGTTGGAACTGGCCAAGCTTCAGGTTGCAAATGGGTCCAAGGGTCCTGGACATGGGTCTGGGGCTTCCTCTCATCCACGGTTTCCGAAAGATCTGCTCAGTGTGTATGAAGAAAGGAATGACATTATGGACTGGCTGAATGCGTTTGAGTATGCATGCGAAGTTCAACAAGTTGACAATGCTGATAAGATTGCATGGTTACTCAGCAGACTGCCCCATTCTGGCTGTAGTGCCATTATGGAAATGTCGAAGGCTGAGCGAGCTGATTTCGCAATGTTAAAGCAAATTCTCATTTTAAAGTTTGGGAAGACTCCGGCCCAATATTTGAAACGTTTCAGAGAGTATAAGAAAAAGGAAGGTGGTACCTGGTTATCTTATGTCACTGAATCCTTGAAAAACTTAACTGGCTGGGTCGAAGGTTATAAGGTTTCTACCTTCGAAGGCATGATAAATCTTGTCATGCTGGAACACATTTTTGCTTCTTCTTCCCCGGAGCTTAAGCAGCATTTGGCCGATTCGAAGGAGATAGATCCTAAGAAGCTGGCCATTGCAGCAGACTTATTGGTGTCACATCGAGTGTCCCATAAGGACAAAACTCATCCTGGTAAGCAGGAGGAAGGGAAAAAGTCCAAAGATATGGAGGGTGGAGAATCTGCTAAATCTTCTTCCCATAAGGGCCACAAAAAGAAAAATAAGGGTAAGACACAAGAGAACTCACAGGGTAGTAGAGGTCCGCCTCCGAAACAGAACTCTGGTTACAATAAGCCTCCCTATGTAAACAGACCCAATGGATCTTGTTTTGCTTGTGGAGCAACTGACCACGTGAAGGGGGATCCCCGGTGTAAGGTTAGACCTTTGGGGGTCCACTCCGCTAATCTGGCCTTCTCCTCCTACGAGGAAGAAGAGATTACAGGAGCATCCTTCTCCTCAGACTCATTTCCCAGCGGGATAGAGGCTGAGGTAGTTTTAGTGTCCCTGGGTTCCTGGGAGCCTAAAGTCGCAGAGGCTTATGCTAGGATTCCGGATAATACCAAGCACTACTTTAAAGACAGTGTGCTGATCAATGGAGTGGATACTCCAGCTCTTAGGGATAGTGGGTGCAGTCGCACTGTAGTGGATTCTACCTTGGTAGACTCAGAGGAAGTTGCCAGAGCTACTCTGATGCCCACTAAGTTGGCTGACGGCCCCCTCCGTATGTTTCCAGTAATACCTGTAAATCTTACTTTAAATGGTACAGCAGTCAGGATTCCAGTGAGCATTCAGAGAAACGTCCCGGGAAAGGTCTTGTTAGGTAATGATCTCAGAGCTTTAGGGCTCGTAGGAGACACTGGCAAAAAACCCTACACACGGTCTCAAGCACGGGCAGCATTGGCCAAGTCCAATAGGCCGCCCCAGCCAAAGGGGAACCCAAGGCGAAAGGAGTCAACAAGTCACAATGAGGGAAAGAGAATATTCCCCCGAGCTCGCCTACCACTGCGGTGGAGGAAGTTGGTCAATCGCCCGGGCCTGACGAGGAGGTGGCGATGCCTGAAGTATTTGACCCCAACGATCATCCTGAACTAAAAGACTTGTTAGTTGAAGGAGGTCCTGATAGGGACGAATTCAGTAAAGGCCAACGTGAGTGCCCATCTCTGGAAGGCCTAAGGAGACAGGCCTGCTCCCAGCTTGAGGGTGAACCTCCTGGGACACATAGGATTCATTGGGAAGGTGGACTCCTGTATAGTGAGCCCACAGAGTCTACAGAAGGAGACCATAGGAGGTTGGTGGTTCCCCTTGCTGTTAGGCCCTTCCTCCTGCAGTTGGCGCATGAAGTTCCCCTTGCTGGTCACCTTGGTATGAAGAGGACCAAGCAAAGGTTATCCATGCACTTCTACTGGCCCAAGATGGGGGTGCAAGTAGAAAGTCACTGCAGGAGTTGTGCCTCCTGCCAGTTGTCTGGTAAGGTTGGCGCAACAATCCAAGCTCCGTTGGTACCGCTCCCAGTTGTGGGGGTACCATTTGAAAGGGTAGGGATCGACATCGTTGGTCCCCTTGACCCGCAAACATCCTCGGGCAATAGGTTTATCCTGGTGCTGGTCGACCATGCAACCAGGTATCCTGAGGCCATCCCATTGAAAACTGTAACTGCCAAGTCAGTTGCAAAAGCTTTACTCGGCATATTTACTAGGGTTGGCTTCCCTAAAGAAGTTGTGTCAGATCGTGGCAGCAACTTTATGTCGAAGTATATGCAGGCTATGTGGAAAGAATGTGGGGTCACCTACAAGTTCTCTTCTGCATACCACCCCCAGACCAATGGTCTGGTGGAACGTTTCAACAGAACGTTAAAGAGCATGATTGGGGCTCTGGAGGAACCTCAGAGAAGAAAATGGGATCTTCTTTTACCATGCTTACTGTTTGCCTACCGAGAGGTACCACAGGAGGGTGTTGGCTTCAGCCCCTTCGAACTTCTGTTCGGTCATCCCGTACGGGGACCCTTAGCCATCGTCAAAGAGGGATGGGAGATGCCCGCTCCCCCTGTTACTACCAACGTAGTTGATTATGTGCTAGGGCTCAGAAAACGGATGGTACTTCTGATGGGCTTGGCTAGTGATAAATTGAAGGCAGGGCAAGCGCTGGTGAAACATTGGTACGACCAGAAAGCTTCCCTCATCAACTTTACACCTGGTCAGCAAGTCCTGATCATGAATCCCATAAGGCCTCGACCTTTACAGGACAAATGGTCAGGCCCTTACACAGTGGTGGAGCCCCTGGGTGAGGTTAAGTATTTAGTGGACCTTGGAAGGCCTGGACAGGCTCCAAAAGTGTTTCACGTGAATAGGCTGAAGGCTTTCGTCCCAAGAGTCGAAATCGCAGCACTGCTACTGGCTTCAGACGTTGAGGAAGAGGAGTCTGAACCTCTCCCCGACCTGTTCCAAAGCGGTCCTTCAGATAGCTCATTTGAGGGTGTCCGAGTGGCCCCTCACCTGACTTCTGATCAGCAGGCTGAGGTGAAAAGTTTGCTTAGGCAGTTTTCCCCCCTGTTTTCACAGTCGCCTAGTTTGACACCTTGGTGCAAACATAACATTGACACAGGAGACAGTGTACCTACCAAAAGTAGGGGATACAGGATGTCAGACAAAGTACGGTCTTATATTAAGACCGAGGTCAACAAGATGTTAGACCTTGGGGTGATTGAACCCTCTAGTAGTCCTTGGTCCAGCCCTGTGGTTTTGGTTCCAAAGGCAGGCACTTCTGAATTGAGGTTCTGCGTGGATTACCGGGCTCTGAATGCTGTCACCAAGACAGATGCACACCCCTTGCCTCGAACAGATGAGCTGGTGGATACTTTGGGTGCCTCCAAGTACCTCAGCACGTTTGACCTCACTGCTGGCTATTGGCAAATAGCTTTAGCAGAGCATGCCAAGGAGAAGACAGCATTTTCTACTCCAGACGGCCTTTACCAATTCCGGGTAATGCCGTTCGGGTTGAAGAATGCACCTGCCACTTTCCAGAGGCTTGTGAATCATGTGTTGAATGGGTTGGACGAATTCTGTCTTGCATATCTGGACGATATAGCAGTTTTCAGTGCCACCTGGGAAGACCATGTGAAACACCTCGGGATTGTGCTCCAGGCTCTTCAGAAAACCCACTTGACCATAAAGGCTAGTAAATGCCAGATTGGACAAGGCTCAGTGGTTTACCTTGGACATGAAGTAGGTGGAGGGAGGATACAGCCTCTACCCAGTAAAGTACAAGCAGTACAAGACTGGCCTACCCCCACTACGCAAACCCAAGTGAGAGCCTTCTTAGGACTCACGGGGTATTACCGCAATTTTGTGGCAGACTATGGCACCATAGCTGCTCCTCTGACTGCCCTCACAACTCCGAAGAAACCCAAGAAGGTAACTTGGACCGACGAGTGTGAGAAGGCCTTCAATGGCTTAAAAGACTCCTTGTGCCAGGCCCCTGTCCTCAGGGCCCCTGATTATCAAAGACCTTTTATCGTGCAGACGGACGCCTCTGACACTGGGATAGGAGCTGTACTATCACAAGTAGATGAGAAGGGTAAGGAACACCCTATCGGTTTTATTAGTCGCCAGCTTAAGGACAGAGAGCTCAGATGGTCCACGGTAGAGAAAGAATGTTTCTCTGTTGTGTGGGCCCTAAGGAAGCTGAGGCCCTACCTCTATGGGACCCACTTCACTGTGCAAACTGACCATAAGCCGTTAAAGTGGCTAATGAACATGAAGGGGGAGAATCCAAAGTTGCTTAGGTGGTCCATAAGTCTACAAGGCTTCGACTTCACTATTGAGCATAGGCCAGGTGTCCAACATAGTAATGCTGATGGGTTGTCCAGAATGTTTAACCGACCTGAACAAGAGACTCATCCAGGGGTGGATTAGTTCCCCCTGTCCATAGTCTGGGAGGGGCGAGTGTTAGGAAAGATTTCGTAATTGTAGGTAATTTTCCTTCCAGGTGGCAACCCCTAAACTTTTTGCTGTTGTTTTTCACCTTGTTCTTGACTTTGCCAGAGAAGTGCAGCCTTCTGCCGCACTCCTCTGGGCTTTCGCTCCTTCTTACGGGGAAACTGACATGCCCTTAAGACAGTCAGTACCGGGGAACGCTGTTTCCCGTAGTTTCTTTTATCATGTTGCGGCTTTAGTGCAACATGACACAAGAGGGCACTGTAAGCTAAGTTACAGCTCTCTTGGGTCTCTAGCCTTCTACAGGCCCTAGATACTTGTTTAGGATTGTATTTGATCGGTGCAAGTCATTCAGGGACTGGAATGGTGGCAGCGATCGTTTTGTGTATTTTGAGCTCCTTTTGGCGTTCTAAGCGCGTTTTTCGCGCTGAACCCAAAAAGGTGGCCTGGCTCCCAAAATGGCCAGACCACGAGGCTCCTTTGTCCTGTCCACTGACCGTCTTGCTCCCTTCACCTTCCCCAGGTCGAGCGACCCGGGGCCTTCCTTATTTGGGCATGTACTTTCCCGCGAAACACGGATGCTTTCGCGGGCTTCTACATGTCTTTTGTGTGCCTCCAGGGTGTGGGCTGGGATGTCTGGTCCCAATACACATCCTGGGTGCCAGAGAGTCTAGGGTAGTGTGAATGCCTGGGACCACCGTGGTCCGTGATTGGTCCACGAATGGTGTGTGTGTTGATGAGCGGATCTCCCATTGGCTCCCCTCCGTTTTGGCGCGAAGGGAACCGTGGATAAGAGGGGGCTGGGAACACCACTACCATGTCGATCTCCTGAGTTCTCATGAACGAAGGAATACAGGAGCCAAGTATCCTGCAACCAAGAGGCTGGACCGAGGAATCGCTGGTGACCCGCTGAAGGACTCCTCCTTTGCACTGCTGTCGTCCTGTGAACCCCTTTCCTCCTTTGATCGAACCAGAAGGCCTGTACTGGTGCTTCGACCTTTGGAATAGCAGGAACAGCTATTCTCGGCGACTTCATCATCTCCTGCCAGTAAGCCTTCGGAAGCATCTCTGGGCCATCCAGTTGACTGACCAGCTTACACGGGAGTCCTGCTCTGTAACCGCCGCCAGGTTGTGCTGTATTTCGAGTCCTTGTCACTCTCACACGCTTAGTACACTTGGCGTTCCCAAGTCTGAAGTGAGTAGTGTACATTTGGCTCAGATACACACGGCCGCTCCGTTGCCCTGCTGTGGTGACAAAACTGTGCAGGTTTCTTCGATTGGGACGTCTTTTTTGTCTACACGACGACGAGGCATTCCCGGCTCTTCTGAACCTGCCAGCTGCTGAAACTAACGTGGAGAAGCCTGGGTCTGCTTGCATCGGGGACCGGTGAGTAGTATAGCTAGGATCTGGTCGCCCTCCTCCAGTAGCCCATTGCTTTTCCCCGCTGTGTAAAAACAGCACCCTTTTGCCGTACTCGCGCTCTGCTTCTGCTCACTGTGGAGGCTGCGCTTGAGTCGCGGAACCTGTTCTTCATCTGTTGTGCACTAACCCGAACTGCCTGACTTCCTCCGAAGAGCTTCTCATTTTGCCCGTTGGCACCAGCGTGTGCAGGTACTTTGAGCACAAGGCTCCACTCTTCGCAGGGCTCGGACTTCCATCTAGTTAGGTGCCTCTGAAGGCGAACTGAGTCTAAAGCATTATCGCACTGCCTGTTTTCCTTCCCTTTCAGGTGGACTACACATTTCGTGCATATAACGCTTGCGACTGTCGTATTTGTATATATATTGTGTTGATATGGTATGTGTTGGCTTAATATTGTGATATTGTGATTTTCTCGCTACGGTCGTTGTTTTAAAGGCCTTAAAATAAATGTGTATATATTTTTGATATAACAACTGTTTGGAGTAGTTTGTAAGCGCTCTTGCTTTGTGTGCTCATTGCGGGCTTTCAGTCACCCTCACCCCTCTTGAGACCTAGTCTTGACCGCCGCGATCGCTACCTTGATTGGTCTGGCTCGTCCAGAGTTTACCCTGTTCCAAGTAATTAGGTTGGCCTTCTGAACTTCTGCGCCACCAGGACAGAGTTCAGAAATCCGTCTTAACACTTCCGATAGCATGAGATGTGATATCTCAGTGCTTCTAATACCAAACCTGTGACCCTTCCTATGGCATAACGAAATATCCAACTCCTTCCCTTTCCAATCCTGAGACTCAGATCTCCCTAACTTCTCACCACTCCTAGCTCCCGGATTGATCCTGTTTGCTGTCTCGTCCCTCCCTTCTTCGGCTTCCTTCTTCCATTAACCTACAGGTTCCTGACCTGGACTCTAACGAAATCTGCAACTCTTCATGCCTCTGGCCCTACACACTCTGCAGGGAATACTCTGGATTTTCTGGTCTCAGACCTCTAATTTAGACGTGAGTTCCCTGCCTTCTCTCCTCTTCCCGCTGCCTTCAAAACAACAAATGAGCTCCAAAAGATACAGTGCTCAGAATGCTTTATAACACCCATTATTCAACTTACAGCCGTAACCCGCTAGACGTATTGAAACGTGCTAAAAACTAGCAAAAACAGCTAGAAAATGAACTTTCCTCGCGTTTTGGTAAATGCTAATTCTGTTGCGTTTCCTGTTTGTACAGTGTCCGTGCGTTTGTTCAGTCGAACCTGATGTTTTTAACCACTCGTCTCCTATACAAGGGGGATCAAAATGTACTTTGTTTACAGGCTGAAGCTATACTGCTGAAATCTTCAATGCATTATCTGCTTTCCTGACTGTTCTGGAACGTGTATTTGCCATCTGTTAATGCAGTAACCATGTGTCCCTTCTAGTTTACAGGCTGCACTTGCCTGGTGATCCCGTTCTCTCCAAAGTAGGCTAATCCAGTTGCTCCTCCTCAGAGGCGTTCTTCCTTTCTATCCTCGCCCTCTACATCGTTTCGCATTGCAAACACTCGCTTCCCTGCTCTCTGATTTAGACGCTGTTCCTCCTCAGAGGCCTTCTTCCTTTCTTTTCCTGTTCACTGCAGTTTCGCGTGTCAAGTGCTCGCTTCCCAGCTCTGATTTAGACGCGTAAGCCTGGAAGTGTTTTTGTGCTGGTGAGTGGCATGCGGGTGACACGGATGGATGACAAGTGTGACAAGACAGGCAATACAGTAATGACAGTTGTAGGAATGAGGAGACTGACGACCAGGATGTGAGGTGGAAAAAACTTTGGCCACAAGCTTTATTTTAGTACCAGCCTTGGTGCAAAAGAAAAACCAGCCATAACATCACATAAGGATAAAAATACTATATTTTGGGGACAGAGGGAACAGGTGAGCGGGGGGCCCTAATCCCAATTAGGGGCCCGCTCGAGGCTGATCCCCGCCGCCATTCAAATGAAAGCTTGTGACAATTGTTTGGCCCCAGCGTGTGAGCTGTGACATGTTCATAATTGCTTGTCTTTGGAGCAGGTTCATCCTGCTTTCTCTTGTCCTTTCCAAGTGAGGTGGGGAGGTGTGCGCTTGTGTGCCTTTCATTGCTGTCCAATCTGACCAGGTTTAGCACTTGCGCCCTCTCTTGCTCACAGGGTGATTTTCGCTGAAGTTATGGCTCTTGATCCGTATTTTTTGATAAAACAAAAACCCCGCGTTGTGAAGCCTTTCACTTGATCCTCCGCGGGATGTGTTCTTGGAGCCATTTTGATTTATTTGGTCATGTGTTTTGCACTTTTCCATGGATGGAGGCGTTTTAGCCTCTTGGTCCACTCTTTGGAGATGAATTTGGCACTTTCTCCACACATGATCCACTTGTTTTTGAGGCCCCCACGCTCCGTTTGCGGGCTAGTTGTTTCCTCGGGGGTGGGTTCTAGGAGCCTTACTAGGGTCTTCCCTGCTCCTGATCCACTTGTGCTACGAGACCCCTTCTGCGCATTAGGCTGCTTGTTTTTACAGCCGGGGTGGGTTCAAAGAGCCTTACTGGGTTTTTACCCTGCTCCCGATCCACTTGCATTGTGAGACCCCCTCAGCGCTTAGAGCTGCTTGTTTTTACAGCCGGGGTTGGTTCAACAAGCCTTACTGGTATTTTACCCTACTCCCGATCTACTTGCATTGTGAGACCCCTCAGCGCTTAAAGCTGCTTGTTTTTACAGCCGGGGTGGGTTCAAAGAGCCTTACTGGGTTTTTACCCAGCTCCCGATCCACTTGCATTGTGAAACCCCCTCAGCGCTTAAAGCTGCTTGTTTTTACAGCCGGGGTGGGTTCAAAGAGCCTTACTAGGTTTTTACCCTGCTCCCGATCCACTTGCTTTGTGAGACCCCCTCAGCGCTTAAGGCTGCCTGTTTTTATAGCTGGAATGGGTTCAAAAGGAGAGCCTTACTAGAATTTTCCCTGTTCCCGATCCACTTGTGTTGTGAAACCCCTTCAGTGCTTGTGTTGTACTATTTTGCTGCTGGGGTGGGTTCTAAGGGCTTAGCTGGGAACTTCCCCTGCCCACGATCCACTTGCGTACCCCAGTGCGCTTATCTTGCATAAAAAATGCGAGGGGGTGGGTTCCGGAGCCTTACTAGGAACTTACCCTGCTCCTGATCCACTTGTGGTGAGACCCCCCCTTCTGCCTGCATGGAGGTGGATACTTGAGGCTTACTAGTACATGTTTCTGCTCAAGTTCCTCTCTCCTTTTCAGTTTTGTAATACCCCTAGAGCTCCCATCTGTATTGATGTTCTCTGGTGGATTCTGAGCGTCTGGGTCTTCTATAACTGTATTTTCCTAGAAGATTAACTAATAGACAAAAGACCCCCCAGTATTTTAAAAAAGGCCCTTCCTGGAGTTGAATTTTAATGTTTATTTTTTAAAATGAGGCGTTTTAGCCTCCCCTAATGATATGCTTGTGTTCCATCTTCTACCTGGCCCTCGCTATAGCTTTTCCTTACAGTTATTTGTAGGGTGGGAGGGATGTTTTTTTTAGACCTGCAGCCGTCCTGCTGCTGTTCGTGGCTGACGGGGGGGAAGCATGAGAAGGGCCACCTTGCCCCCGCCAGATAAAGGCAAAATTCGGCCTGGGGGCAAGGCGGCCCTTTCTTTGAACTTCAAAAGGCCCCCGCTCAGCATCCGCAGGATGGGAAGGGGGGCCTTTGAAGTATGGAGGGCAAGGTGACAGGGGGCAGCGACTACCGGTTGTCACCTGCCCCTCTCACCTCACCCTCCTGTCTTGGAGACGTGCTGTCTGGGTTCCCATTGATAAGGGACCCAGCAGCCCGACCCCACCATGTGCATGCTAAGTGGGGCAGCGCCAAACGGGCGCTGCCCCACCGGACTTCGCACAAATCCCCCACCTCCCAGCTTACGGCACCGGGCCTCCCATCCGGGTGGGCCCGGGTGTATAAGCCTGGAAGTGTTTTTGTGCTGGGGAGTGGCATGCGGGTGACACGGATGGATGACAAGTGTGACAAGACAGGCAATACATTAATGACAGTTGTAGGAATGAGGAGACTGACGACCAGGATGTGAGGTGGAAAAAACTTTGGCCACAAGCTTTATTTTAGTACCAGCCATGGTGCAAAAGAAAAACCAGCCATAACATCACATAAGGATAAAAATACTATATTTTGGGGACAGAGGGAACAGGTGAGCGGGGGGTCCTAATCCCAATTAGGTGCCCGCTCGAGGCTGATCCCCGCCGCCACCCTGAGGGGATGCTAACCGGCGTCTCCCAGGTCCCCCCAAAATAAGAGATTGTGAATTAAGTACAGCCTCTGGCTGCTAGGGTCCAGAAAATATTCCTGGTGAAGATGTCCATACCTTCAATGGACAGGTGAACCCCGTCACTGCAGAACATGGCCTGGTTGTGTACCGAGATCCCATGTTTAATAAATTTGAGGCCTGAGAAAAGGCAGAAATTGGCCACAGCTTTGTTCAGTTTGCGCCTAGAAATCTCCATGGCTTTGTTGCACTCTGCCCCATGCCAATGTTGGCGAGGGATGATTTCTGACATCATCACTTCTGTTCGAAGTCTTAGCATGTGTGCCAGGGATCTGAGGGAGGTGCAGATTTCAGCCAGGAGAAGCTTCCTGCCCAGCTGAGGCAAGTCATTGCCCCCGAGGTGTTTGATGAGAAAATCGGGGGGAGGTGAGCAGGCCCCCAGTAGGCCAGCCAATTTGTCGTGTAGGTCTCCACAGCGCATGCCCAGCTTGCCCCACCAGTAGGTGATGGTGTCCTGGAAATGCATGCCGTCCTGGGTTTCCTCCAGCCATCTGCTGGCCCTGGTAATGAAAGAGTGGCCCACGATCCACGCTGTCTGGGACGGGGGGTAGCCTGTGGTTAGAGGAAAATGGGGGGGGAGACGGAGGATACTATTAGATCAAGTCTTTTCTGATGTATCTTTTGTAAGCCCCCGATTTCCAACCCCCAATCCCTTTTATGGCTTTCTCTTGCAGCCCCCCCATCCAGGTTGAAGTGGCTGCTCCTATCCTGAAGGAGTGGGATCCAAACTCAGTAGGATTCCATCCTATAGCTATTATAGTCTTCTTGAGGACAGACCTCACCTGGAATCTACTGAGGGCAGACACATTTTTGTGTGTGAATAATTGCCCCCCCCCCCGACTGGGGCGCTTGTTCATGAATGCCCTGGTGGTGCAAATGGGGCAATATTCTGTTTCCTCAATGCAGTACAGGTTGATGATCCTCCCTTTTCCTAACTGGTCAGTTTTGGACCTACACAGTTTCACAGCCATGGAATCCTTCCCCAGGTGGATGTCGCCTATATCCAGCCCTTCCTCTGATCCTGTGTTTTTGGAGGCTATCTCGCTGATCCTGAACGCCCCAAAGTAGTTTAGTGTGAAGGCAGCTCTAAATAGTGAGGTCTCGTAGGCATTGTTGCATACTGTAGGGAGGGTGTCTAGCAGAATTTTTAATTTAGCAAAATTGAGGGGGCGCCTGGTGTCTGTCTTGACCCCTTCCATTTTGGACCAACCCTTGAGTGCATATCTGGTTAGTGCGCCGTGGGTGGGGTCGGGTGCCCCCGCTAATCTAGTGTAATATGAAACTGCTGCCAGATGGGATGCAGCCCATGCCTTCTTTTTGCTTTGTTTGAAAGCCCACTCCATAAAGTCATTGACATGGCACTCCTGTATATCTCTGATGTTGGTGAATTTTGTGATCCTTCCAAAATCAGTCAAGCACTTATTGTACATTTTGGCAGTTTGCTGTGCCAGCGCCTTATTGGCCAGTTCCCCTAAGACACCTTTAGGCTCACCTGTAGGAGTGTGGTGCCGGGAAAGGCAACCCCTTTTGTCCGGGCCCGGGGGTGAGGGTAGAGCTGGGCGCGGGCATCTCAGGGAAGAGCTGTGACCGGCTGGCTGGCGGGGGCTGCCTTGGGTGTGTCCATGATGGCCCAAACCTCTTCTGGAACTGCTGTCCTCCTGGCTTCTGCCTGTGGGTTTAGTGCCTTGAAAGTGGAGAACTGAAAACCGGACAGAGCGTCAGCGGCCTTATTATCTTTGCCTGCAATGTGCCGCCCAATTATTACAATGTTATTTTCCAGGGTGACTTTCGTCATTTCTCTCAACACTTTTAGCACCAGCGGGCAGGAGGCAGCACTCTTGTTTAAAATGTGTACAACCGCCATGTTGTCTGACCATGTGACCCATTCTGTGTTGGCCAACAGGTCCCCCCATAGGTAGAGTGCCAGCCATATGGGGAATATCTCTAGCAATGTGATGTTCCTGGTCCAGCCCCTCTGCTGCCAGCAGGGCGGCCAGTGGCCAGCGCACCACTTGTTACCAAAACATACCCCAAAGCCTCTGCTGCCAGCCGCATCCGTGAACAGGGACCTTTTGTCTGCCCCATTCATGGGTTTGCGCCATATCACTTGGCCATTGAAGTTGTTAAGAAATGCTTCCCACATGGCCAGGTCTTGTGTTATCTCCTTGCCCAATCTGATGTGGTGGTGTGGCTTTGTAACCCCCCTCATTTTTAGTTCCAGGCTCCTGTGAAAAACCCGGCCTTGGGGCATGATTCTGGTGGCAAAGTTCAGCTTCCCAGCAAGGGACTGTATTTCACGCAGCGTTGCCTTGTCCCTGCCTGTCATCTGCCTTATTGTCTGAAGAAGGTCCTCTATTTTGTCCCTGGGCAGGCGGCACTCCCCCATGGAAGAGTCAATCTCTATTCCTAGAAATGACAGGGTGGTGGTGGGTCCTACAGTTTTCTTAGGTGCCAGAGGAACCCCTAATTCCTGCATGGTTTCACTGAATGTTTTTAGGGATGAGCTGTGTTAGGAAAGATTTCGTAATTGTAGGTAATTTTCCTTCCATGTGGCAACCCCTAAACTTTTTGCTGTTGTTTTTCACCTTGTTCTCGACTTTGCCAGAGAAGTGCAGCCTTCTGCCGCACTCCTCTGGGCTTTCGCTCCTTTCTTATGGGGAAACTGACATGCCCTTAAGACAGTCAGTACCGGGGAACGCTGTTTCCCGTAGTTTCTTTTATCATGTTGCGGCTTTCGTGCAACATGACACAAGAGGGCACTGTAAGCTAAGTTACAGCTCTCTTGGGTCTCTAGCCTTCTACAGGCCCTAGATACTCGTTTAGGATTGTATCTGATCGGTGCAAGTGATTCAGGGACGGGAATGGTGGCAGCGATCGTTTTCTTGTGTTTTGAGCTCCTTTTGGCGTTCTAAGAGCGTTTTCCACGCTTAACCCAAAATGGTGGCCTGGCTCCCAAAATGGCCAGACCACGAGGCTCCTTTGTCCTGTCTGCTGACTGTCTTGCTCCCTTCACCTTCCCCAGGTCGAGCCGACCCGGGGCCTTCCTTATTTGGGCATGTACTTTCCCGCGAAACACGGATGCTTTCGCGGGCTTCTACATGTCTTGTGTGTGCCTCCAGGATGTGGGCTGGGATGTCTGGTCCCAATACACATCCTGGGTGCCAGAGAGTCTAGGGTGGTGTGAATGCCTGGGACCACTGTGGTCCGTGATTGGTCCACGAATGGTGCAAGTGTTGATGAGCGGATCTCCCATTGGGTCCCCTCCGTTTTGGCGCGAAGGGAACCGTGGATAAGAGGGGGCTGGAAACACCACTACCATGTCGATCTCCTGAGTTCTCACGAACGAAGGAATACAGGAGCCAAGTATCCTGCAACCAAGAGGCTGAACCGAGGAATCGCTGGTGACCCGCTGAAGGACTTCTGCTCTGCACCGCTGTCGTCTTGTGAAACCCTTTTCACCTTTGATCGACCCAGAAGGCCTGTACTGGTACTTCAACCCTTGGAATAGCGGGAACAGCTATTCTCGGCATCTTCACCATCTCCTGCCAGTAAGCCTTCGGAAGCGTCTCTGGGCCATCCAGTTGACTGACCAGCTTACACGGGAGTCTTGCTCTGTAACCGCCGCCAGGTTGTGTAGAATTTCGAGTCCTTGTCACTCTCACACGCTTCGTACACTTGGCGTTCCCAGGTCTGAAGTGAGTAGTGTACATTTGGCTCAGATACACACGGCCGCACCATTGCCCTGCTGTGGTAAAAAACTGTGCGGGTTTCTTCGATTGGGACGTCTTTTTACTCAACACGACGACGAGGCGTTCCCTGCTCTTCTGAACCTGCCAGCTGCTGAAACTGAAGCGGAGAAGCCTGGGTCTGCTTGCATCGGGGACCGGTGAGTAGCATAGCTAGGATCTGGTCGCCCTCCTGCAGGAGCCCATTGCTTTTCCCCGCTGTGTCAAACAGCACCCTTTTTCGTACTCGCGCTCTGCTTCTGCCCACTGTGGAGGCTGCGCTTGAGTCGCGGAACTTGTTCTTCTTCTTTTGTGCACTAAACTGAACTGCCTGATTTCCCTCAAAGAGCTTCTCCTTTTGCCCGTTGGCACCAGCGCGTGCAGGTACTTTTGAGCACAAGGCTCCACTCTTCGCAGGGCTCGGACTTCCATCTAGTTAGGTGCCTCTGAAGGCGAACTGGGTATAAGCATTATTTCGCACTGCCTGTTTTCCCTCCCTTTTAGGTGGACTACACATTTCGTGCATATAACGCTTGAGACTTGTTGTATTTGTATATATATTGTGTTGATATGGTATGTGTTGGTTTACTATCGTTATATTGTGATTTTCTCGCTACGGTCATTGTTTTAAAGGCCTTGAAATAAATGTGTATATATTTTTAATATAACAACTGGTTGGAGTAGTTTGTAAGTGATCTTGCTTTGTGTGCTCATTGCGGGCTTTCAGTCACCCTCACCCCTCTTGAGACCTAGTCTTGACCGCCGCGATCGCTACCTTGATTGGTCTGGCTCGTCCAGAGGTTACCCTGTTCCAAGTAATTAGGTTGGCCTTCTGAACTTCTGCGCCACCAGGACAGAGTTCAGAAATCCGTCTTAATAAGCTGCATAGGAGAGACCCTGCTGGGCCAGTGAAGAAGAAATCATCCAAATAGTGTACCGTTCTGGCTCTGGGCATGGCCTGTTGGAACGCCCACTGTAAGAAAGAACTGAACTGTTCAAAATAGGCACACGCGATGGTGCAGCCCATGGGAAGGCATTTGTCAAAATAGAATTTATTGTCAAAATGGAAACACAGCCACTGGAAGGTGCTCTTGTGCACGGGCAGCAGCCTGAAAGCTGACTTAATGTCCGCTTTTGCCATGAGAGCGTGTTTACCTGACAGTTTTACTAGGTCGACAGCATCTTGCACGCAGCTGTAAGAGACAGCGGCCTCCGTGGCAGGGAAGCCGTCATTGAAAGAGCTACCGGGTGGGTGTGATAAATGATGGATCATCCTGAACTCCCCCGGCTCTTTTTTGGGCACAATGCCCAGGGGGGAGCATAAAGACTCAGTGAAGGGGGGGTGTTGGAAGGGGCCCTCAATCCTCCCTAGTTGTATCTCTTTATCAATTTTTTTGCTTATTATGGTAGCTAGGGATGAGGCAGATTGTAGGTTCTTGGGTATGGTGGAAGATCCCTGGCCCTTGAATGGGATCCGGAAGCCATCTTTGAAACCCTGAGCCAGGGATGCTCTAGCTGCTGGGTCAGGGTAGTTCGCTAACATTATTAGCAGTTGGTCAATTTTTATTGGTGAGGCCCCTAATCTATAGCTAGTGCATGTTTTTGCCCTCAGTGACTTTTGGGCTGGGCCTGGAAGGAGAGGCTTTTGTGCAATTGTTGCTGCTGTGGCCACCACTGCATGTGCTGCATTGGTGCTTGTATCTGCACTCGGTGCCCTTGTTACATGACCCTCTGTTGAAGTACCAGCAGGACCCCGGAGTGCTTCCTTTGACCCCCCCGTTGCAGCGGTTGCCAGACTGCCCCTGATTATGCCCTGTTTTTTGCCCCCCTGGGGGCGTTCTTCGAAATGGGGGTTTGTTTTTGTTAGTATTTATACTGTCTTGTTGAGGCCTGCGCTGGTTATGTTGCCTGTTTCTACCCCTTCTATTATACTGATGCTCATAGTCCTTGCTGCTTTGGGCGCTCTTAGCTGAGTTTTCTTTTAATACATGAAAAAGATACAATTTAGGGTCTTCCTCCTCCCAGCCCAGGTCAGGGAATCTCTGCATCTCCTTCCTGAACTCTCTATCATAGTTCAGCCAAGACTCCCCCCCAAAGGTATTGTGAATCTCCAAAATTCTGTGGTGGTAGGCAATCAGTGCAGTGCCCTCTTCTGGGAATTTTTCTAGAATTATTGTGGATAGTATTTGAAAAGAGGCCTCCTAGTTCTGAATATTCTTCTCCAGTGGGGGCCTCTTTGCTCTCTCTTTTTCTTCCTCTTTCTTATCCCTTTTTGAAATGCCAAAACCTAATTCTTCATATTCCAATAGGCAAAAATGTCAATAAATTGCTTTTTCCAGATCTTTCTCTTAATTTTCCGCTCAATGTGCCATGCAATGGTCTTTTTTAGGCTTCTATTTACACTTTTGCCGGCAGTGCGCCTCCCATATTTAGTCATATGAGGGGTTGGAGACGGTACATCATTGCTAGGCCCAACCCATGCTTTAAGGTGGCCCTGGTCATCCTCGCCCCCAGATTCCGACTCTGTGTCTGTGCTGTCACTCTCGCTGCTGGAGCTGCTCGAGTCATCCCTGTGCCTCCTCTTTTTCCCAGCACCCGCACCCTTATGCCATTTTAAAAATTGTTCAAGCATAGGCCCCAAATCATTGTTTTTCACAGTACCTGATTTTGCTTTCCTTTTGGTGCCTGGGTGGGTGTCTGAAGAGGCGGGCATGCTGCAGACGTCAAGGCGCTGCTTCTTCCTAGCTGGTTGCTCCCTTTCTGCTGGCTCCTCATCGCCGTCGACCTCCTCTTCCAGGGCGCCTGCGTCATCCTCGTTGAGGCCGGTGGATGCGAGCTCTGCCATTCTTTCCTGCACCACTGCTTTGGCCCATTCCAGGAGTAATGTTTCTTTCAGGGATAAGGCGTTGGCCATCTCTTGCCTGTTTGGGTCTCTGCGTGCTGGTTCGTAATGGGTTGTCTTTGTGTTTCCCAACTTGCTGTGTGGGTCAGGGTCCTCTTCCCCCCCCCCTCTTGTAGTTCCCAGGTAAAGTAAAATGCTGGGGCTCTGTGTCTGCCGCCTTCCAATGTAGGTCTGCCGAAATGTGTGCCTGGTAATTCCGGCTGTCCCCTGTACAGCTGTTAAAGCAGGTGCTCTGTGTAGTCCTGCTTCCCAGGCTGAAGACACAGAAAAGCACGGCCGCCGCAAATTCTGCTCTGCTCCTTCGCTGCACGTTGCTTGTGACCTTTGACTCGGTCAGGTTTGGAATGCTGTGGCCTGTCAGTGTCAGCCCACAGCCCCCCGCTGTATCCCCCAGAAGGTATTTTTAATTTATCTTCGCCGTCGTGACACAATGTCAGATTAGGACAGGTCTCATACAGCAATTGTCCAGCTGTACCTTGTCCTATGTATGAGCAGCGTTGATTCCTCGCAAAACACTGGCAGCAGCCCCCCCAGTTGAAACAATCACCTGGCTGTAGCTGGGCTCTTTCCTTGAAGCAATTCACATGAGTGCAACAGTGCAGCGCAGCGTTGGTTTCTTTACAAAATTCCACTTCGATGGGAGGTGCAGGAGGGGCTGGGGAGCTTGCAGCCTTCTCTCCTAGGAAAGCACAGCAGCAGTGTGCCTCTCTGTCTTGTTGAAGCCTGCGGGGCTGGGGAGGCCCACTCACCGACGGGTTCACTGCTGTAAATATGTCAATGTCCGCTTTTTCTGCGCAGCCAGGAAAAAATTGTCAGCTGGACCCAGCAAACGGTGCTCCTTCTTGTCCTGGTGCTCGGTGCAGACCTGCAGCCGTCCTGCTGCTGTTCGTGGCTGACGGGAGGAAGCATGAGAAGGGCCACCTTGCCCCCGCCAGATAAAGGCAAAATTCGGCCTGGGGGCAAGGCGGCCCTTTCTTTGAACTTCAAAAGGCCCCCGCTCAGCATCCGCAGGATGGGAAGGGGGGCCTTTGAAGTATGGAGGGCAAGGTGACAGGGGGCAGCGACTACCGGTTGTCACCTGCCCCTCTCACCTCACCCTCCTGTCTTGGAGACACGCTGTCTGGGTTCCCATTGTTAAGGGACCCAGCAGCCCGACCCCACCATGTGCATGCTAAGTGGGGCAGCGCCAAACGGGCGCTGCCCCACCGGACTTCGCACAAATCCCCCACCTCCCAGCTTACGGCCCCGGGCCTCCCATCCGGGTGGGCCCGGGTGTATTTTCCCTGCCTTCTCTCCTCTTCCCGCTGCCTTCAAATCAACAAATGAGCTCATAAAGTGCAGCTTGTAAACTAGAAGGGACGACTGGATCAACAGATGTCACATACACATTCCAGAACAGTCAGGATAGCTGATAATGCATTGAAGATTTCAGCAGTCTACCTTCTGCCTGTAAACAAAGTACATTTTGATCCTCCTTGTATGGGAGACGAGTGGTTAAAAACATCAGGTTCAACTGAACTAACGCACGGACACTACAAACAGGAAACGCAACAGAATTAGCATTTACCAAACGGCGAGGAAAGTACATTTTCTAGCTGTTTTTGCTAGTTTTTAGCACGTTTCAATACGTCTAGCGGGTTACGGCTATAAATTGAATAATGGGTGTTATAAAGCATTCTGAGCACTGTGTATCTTTTGGAGCTCATGTGTTGTTTTGAAGGCAGCGGGAAGAGGAGAGAAGGCAGGGAACACGCGTCTAAACCAGAGCTGGGAAGCGAGCACTTGCAACGCGAAACTGCAGGGAACAGGAAAAGAAAGGAATAACGCCTCTGAGGAGGAACAGCGTCTAAACCAGAGAGCAGGGAAGCGAGTGTTTGCAACGCGAAAAGATGCAGAGTGCAAAGACAGAGAGGAAGAACGCCTCTGAGGAGGAGCAACTGGATTAGCCTACTTTGGAGAGAACAGGATCACCAGGGAGTGCAGCTTGTAAACTAGAAGGCCCACATGGTGACTGGATTAACAGATGGCAAATGCACGTTCCAGAACAGTAAGGAAAGCTGATAATGCATTGAAGATTTCAGCAGTATACCTTCAGCCTGTAAACAAAGTACATTTTGATCCCCCTAGTATGGGAGACGAGTGGTTAAAAACATCAGGTTCGACTGAACAAACGCACGTACACTGTACAAACAGGAAACGCAACAGAATTAGCATTTACCAAAACGCGAGAAAAGTACATTTTCTAGCTGTTTTTGCTAGTTTTTAGCACGTTTCAATACGTCTAGGGGGTTACGGCTATAAGTTGAATAATGGGTGTTATAAAGCATTCTGAGCACTGTGTATCTTTTGGAGCTCATTTGTTGTTTTGAAGGCAGCGGGAAGAGGAGAGAAGGCAGGGAACTCGCGTCTAAATTAGAGGTCTGAGACCAGAAAATCCAGAGTATTCCCTGCAGAGTGTGTAGGGCCAGAGTTGCAGATTTCATTAGAGTCCAGGTCAGGAACCTGTAGGTTAATGGAAGAAGGAAGCCGAAGAAGGGAGAGACGAGACAGCGAACAGGATCAATCCGGGAGCTAGGAGTGGTGAGAAGTTAGGGAGATCTGAGTCTCAGATTGGAAAGGGAAGGAGTTGGATATCACATGTCATGCCATAGGAAGGGTCACAGGTTTGGTATTAGAAGCACTGAGATATCACATCTCATGTTATAGGACAGTCTCAGGTTTGGTATTAGAAGCATTGAGATATCACATCTCATGGTATAGGAAGGGTCTCAGGATTGGAATGGGAAGGTGTTGAATATCAAATCTCATGCTATAGGAACGATATCAGGTTTAGAAGAAGCATTGAGATATCACATCTCATGCTATAGGAAGGGTCTCAGGATTGGAATGGGAAAGAGTTGGATATCATTCATGCTATAGGAAGGGTCTCAGGATTGGAATGGGAAGGAGTTGGATATCATATCTCATCCTATAGGAAGGGTCGCAGGTTTGGAATGGGAAGCATTTGGATATCACATCTCTTGCAATAGGAAGGGTCTTAGGTTTGGTACTAGAAACATTGAGATATCACATCTCATGGTATAGGAAGGGTCGCAGGTTTGGTATTAGAAGCACTGAGATCTCACATCTCATGTTATAGGACAGTCTCAGGTTTGGTATTAGAAGCATTGAGATATCACATCTCATGGTATAGGACGGGTCTCAGGATTGGAATGGGAAGGAGTTGGATATCACATCTCATGCTATAGGAAGGGTCTCAGGATTGGAATGGGAAGGAGTTTGATATCACATCTCATGCCATAGGAAGGTCTCAGGTATGGTAGAAGCATTAAGATATCACATCTCATGCTATCGGAAGGGTCTCAGGATTGGATTGGGAAGGAGTTGGATATCCCATCCCATGCTATAGAAAGGGTCACAGGTTGGAATTGAAAGGAGTTGGATATCACATCTCATGCTATCGGAAGGGTCTCAGGATTAGAATGGGAAGGAGTTGGATATAACATCTCATGTTATAGGAAGGGTCTCAGGATTGGATGGGAAGAGTTGGATATCACATCTCATGCTATAGGAAGGGTCTCAGGATTGGAATGGGAAAGAGTTGGATATCACATCTCATGATAAAGGAAGGGTCTCAGGTTTGGAAGGGGAAGGATTAGGATATCACATCTCAAGTTATAGGATGGGTCTGTGGTTTGCTATTAGAAGCATTGAGATATCATATCTCATGCTATCGGAAGGGTCTCAGGATTGGATTGGGAAGGAGTTGGATATCACATCTCATGTTATAGGAAGGGTCTCAGGATTGGATGGGAAGAGTTGGATATCACATCTCATGCTATAGGAAGGGTCTCAGGATTGGAATGGGAAAGAGTTGGATATCACATCTCATGATAAAGGAAGGGTCTCAGGTTTGGAAGGGGAAGGATTAGGATATCACATCTCAAGTTATAGGATGGGTCTGTGGTTTGCTATTAGAAGCATTGAGATATCATATCTCATGCTATCGGAAGGGTCTCAGGATTGGATTGGGAAAGAGTTGGATATCACTTCTCATGTTATAGGACAGTCTCAGGTTTGATATTAGAAGCATTGAGATATAACATCTCATAGTAAAGGACGGGTCTCAGGATTGGAATGGGAAGGAGTTGGATATCACATATGCTATAGGAAGGGTCTCAGGTTTGGTAGAAGCATTGAGATATCACATCTCATGCTCTCGGAAGGGTCTCAGGATTGGATTGGGAAGGAGTTTGATATCACATCTCATGTTATAGGAAGGGTCTCAGGATTGGAATGTGAAGGAGTTGGATATCACATCTCATGCTATAGGAAGGGTCTCAGGTTTGGTAGAAGCATTAGGATATCACATCTCATGCTATAGGAAGGGTCTCAGGATTGGAATGGGAAGGAGTTGGATATCACATCTCATGCTAAAGGAAGGGTCTCAGGTTTGGAAGGGGAAGAATTTGGATATCACATCTCAATTTATAGGACGGGTCTGTGGTTTGGTATTAGAAGCATTGAGATATCATATCTCATGCTATCGGAAGGGTCTCAGGATTGGATTGGGAAGAAATTGGATATCACATCTCATGTTATAGGAAGGGTCTCAGGATTGGAATGGGAAGGATTTGGATATCACATCTCATGTTATAGGAAGGGTCTCAGGTTTGTTATTAGAAACAATGAGATATCATATCTCATGCTATCGGAAGGGTCTCAGGATTGGATTGGGAAGGAGTTGGATATCACATCTCATGTTACAGGAAGGGTCTCAGGATTGGAATGGGAAGGAGTTGGATATCATATCTCATGCTATAGGAAGGGTCACAGGTTGGAATTGGAAGGAGTTGGATATCACATATCATGCAATCGGAAGGGTCTCAGGATTGGAATGGGAAGGAGTTGGATATCACATCTCATGCTATAGGGAGGGTCTCAGGTTTGATATTAGAAGCATTGAGATATCATATCTCATGCTATCGGAAGGGTCTCAGGATTGGACTGGGAAGGAGTTGGATATCACATCTCATGTTATAGGAAGGGTCATAGGATTGGATGGGAAGAGTTGGATATCACATCTCATGCTATAGGAAGGGTCTCAGGATTGGAATGGGAAAGAGTTGGATATCACATCTCATGATAAAGGAAGGGTCTCAGGTTTGGAAGGGGAAGGATTTGGATATCACATCTCAAGTTATAGGATGGGTCTGTGGTTTGCTATTAGAAGCATTGAGATATCATATCTCATGCTATCGGAAGGGTCTCAGGATTGGATTGGGAAAGAGTTGGATATCACATCTCATGTTATAGGACAGTCTCAGGTTTGGTATTAGAAGCATTGAGATATAACATCTCATAGTAAAGGACGGGTCTCAGGATTGGAATGGGAAGGAGTTGGATATCACATATCATGCTATAGGAAGGGTCTCAGGTTTGGTAGAAGCATTGAGATATCACATCTCATGCTATCGGAAGGGTCTCAGAATTGGATTGGGAAGGAGTTGGATATAACATCTCATGTTATAGGAAGGATCTCAGGTTTGGTATTAATAGCTTTGAGATATCACATCTCATGCTATAGGAAGGGTCTCAGGATTGGAATGTGAAGGAGTTGGATATCACATCTCATGCTATAGGAAGGGTCTCAGGTTTGGTAGAAGCATTAGGATATCACATCTCATGCTATAGGAAGGGTCTCAGGATTGGAATGGGAAGGAGTTGGATATCACATCTCATGCTAAAGGAAGGGTCTCAGGTTTCGAAGGGGAAGAATTTGAATATCACATCTCAATTTATAGGACGGGTCTGTGGTTTGGTATTAGAAGCATTGAGATATCATATCTCATGCTATCGGAAGGGTCTCAGGATTGGATTGGGAAGAAGTTGGATATCACATCTCATGTTATAGGAAGGGTCTCAGGATTGGAATGGGAAGGATTTGGATATCACATCTCATGTTATAGGAAGGGTCTCAGGTTTGTTATGAGAAGCAATGAGATATCATATCTCATGCTATCGGAAGGGTCTCAGGATTGGATTGGGAAGGAGTTGGATATCACATCTCATGTTACAGGAAGGGTCTCAGGATTGGAATGGGAAGGAGTTGGATATCATATCTCATGCTATAGGAAGGGTCACAGGTTGGAATTGGAAGGAGTTGGATATCACATATCATGCAATCGGAAGGGTCTCAGGATTGGAATGGGAAGGAGTTGGATATCACATCTCATGCTATAGGGAGGGTCTCAGGTTTGATATTAGAAGCATTGAGATATCATATCTCATGCTATCGGAAGGGTCTCAGGATTGGAACGGGAAGGAGTTTGATATCACATCTCATGATAAAGGAAGGGTCTCAGGTTTGGAAGGGGAAGGATTTGGATATCACATCTCTAGTTATAGGACGGGACTGTGGTTTGGTATTAGAAGCGTTGAGATATCATATCTCATGCTATCGGAAGGGTCTCAGGATTGGATTGGGAAGGATTTGGATATCACATCTCATGTTATAGGAAGGCTCTCAGGTTTGTTATTAGAAGCATTGAGATATCACATCTCATGTTATAGGACAGTCTCAGGTTTGGTATTAGAAGCATTGAGATATCACATTTCATGTTATAGGACAGTCTCAGGTTTGGTATTAGAAGCATTGAGATATCATATCTCATGGTATAGGACGGGTCTCAGGATTGGAATGGGAAGGAGTTGGATATTACATCTCATGCTAAAGGAAGGGTCTCAGGTTTGGAAGGGGAAGGATTTGGATATCACATCTCAATTTATAGGATGGGTCTGTGGTTTGGTATTAGAAGCATTGAGATATCATATCTCATGCTATCGGAAGGGTCTCAGGATTGGATTGGGAAGGAGTTGGTTATCACATCTCATGTTACAGGAAGGGTCTCGGGATTGGAATGGGAAGGATTTGGATATCACATCTCATGTTATAGGAAGGGTCTCAGGTTTGTTATTAGAAGCATTGAGATATCACATCTCATGTTATAGGACAGTCTAAGGTTTGGTATTAGAAGCATTGAGATATCACATCTCATGGTATAGGACGGGTCTCAGGATTGGAATGGGAAGGAGTTGGATATCACATCTCATGCCATAGGAAGGGTCTCAGGATTGGAATGGGAAGGAGTTTGATATCACATCTCATGCCATAGGAAGGTCTCAGGTATGGTAGAAGCATTAAGATATCACATATCATGCTATCGGAAGGGTCTCAGGAATGGATCGGGAAGGAGTTGGATATCCCATCTCATGCTATAGGAAGGGTCACAGGTTGGAATTGGAAGGAGTTGGATATCACATCTCATGCTATAGGAAGGGTCTCAGGTTTGGTAGAAGCATTGAGATATCACATCTCATGCTATAGGAAGGGTCTCAGGATTGGATTGGGAAGGAGTTGGATATCACATCTCATGTTATAGGAAGGATCTCAGGTTTGATATTAATAGCATTGAGATATCACATCTCATGCTATAGGAAGGGTCTCAGGATTGGAATGGGAAGGAGTTGGATATCACATCTCATGCTATATGAAGGGTCTCAGGTTTGGTAGAAGCATTAGGATATCACAGCTCATGCTATATGAAGGGTCTCAGGATTGGAATGGGAAGGAGTTGGATATCACATCTCATGCTAAAGGAAGGGTCTCAGGTTTGGAAGGGGAAGGATTTGGATATCACATCTCAATTTATAGGACGGGTCTGTGGTTTGGTATTAGAAGCATTGAGATATCATATCTCATGCTATCGGAAGGGTCTCAGGATTGGATTGGGAAGGAGTTGGATATCACATCTCATGTTATAGGAAGATTCTCAGGATTGGAATGGGAAGGATTTGGATATCAAATCTCATGTTATAGGAAGGGTCTCAGGTTTGTTATTAGAAGCAGTGAGATATCATATCTCATGCTATCGGAAGGGTCTCAGGATTGGATTGGGAAGGAGTTGGATATCACATCTCATGTTACAGGAAGGGTCTCAGGATTGGAATGGGAAGGAGTTGTATATCATATCTCATGCTATACGAAGGGTCATAGGTTGGAATTGGAAGGAGTTGGATATCACATCTCATGCTATCGGAAGGGTCTCAGGATTGGAATGGGAAGTAGTTGGATATCACATCTGATGCTATAGGGAGGGTCTCAGGTTTGATATTAGAAGCATTGAGATATCATATCTCATGCTATCGGAAGGGTCTCAGGATTGGATTGGGAAGGAGTTGGATATCACATCTCATGTTATAGGAAGGGTCTCAGGATTGGATGGGAAGAGTTGGATATCACATCTCATGCTATAGGAAGGGTCTCAGGTTTGGTAGAAGCATTGGGATATCACATCTCATGCTATAGGAAGGGTCTAAAGATTGGAATGGGAAGGACTTGGATATCACATCTCATGTTATAGGAAGGGTCTCGGGTTTGTTATTAGAAGCATTGAGATATCACATCTCATGTTATAGGACAGTCTCAGGTTTGGTATTAGAAGCATTGAGATATAACATCTCATAGTATAGGACGGGTCTCAGGATTGGAATGGGAAGGAGTTGGATATCACATCTCATGCTATAGGAAGGGTCTCAGGATTGGAATGGGAAGGAGTTTGATATCACATCTCATGCCATGGGAAGGTCTCAGGTTTGCTAGAAGCATTAAGAAATCACATCTCATGCTATCGGAAGGGTCTCAGGATTGGATTGGGAAGGAGTTGGATATCGCATCTCATGCTATGGGAAGGGTCATGTTAGGAAAGATTTCGTAATTGTAGGTAATTTTCCTTCCATGTGGCAACCCCTAATCTTTTAAACTTTTTGCTGTTGTTTTTCACCTTGTTCTTGACTTTGCCAGAGAAGTGCAGCCTTCTGCCGCACTCCTCTGGGCTTTCGCTCCTTTCTTACGGGGAAACTGACATGCCCTTAAGACAGTCAGTACCGGGGAATGCTGTTTCCCGTAGTTTCTTTTATCATGTTGCGGCTTTCGTGCAACATGACACAAGAGGGCACTGTAAGCTAAGTTACAGCTCTCTTGGGTTTCTAGCCTTCTACAGGCCCTAGATACTCGTTTAGGATTGTATCTGATCGGTGCAAGTGATTCAGGGACGGGAATGGTGGCAGCAATCGTTTCTTGTGTTTTGAGCTCCTTTTGGCGTTCTAAGCGCGTTTCTCGCCCTTAACCAAAAATGGTGGCCTGGCTCCCAAAATGGCCAGACCACGAGGCTCCTTTGTCCTGTCCGCTGACCGTCTTGCTCCCTTCACCTTCCCCAGGTCGAGCCGACCCGGGGCCTTCCTTATTTGGGCATGTACTTTCCCGCGAAACACGGATGCTTTCGCGGGCTTCTACATGTCTTGTGTGTGCCTCCAGGATGTGGGCTGGGATGTCTGGTCCCAATACACATCCTGGGTGGCAGAGAGTCTAGGGTGGTGTGAATGCCTGGGACCACCGTGGTCCGTGATTGGTCCACGAATGGTGTGAGTGTTGATGAGCGGATCTCCCATTGGGTCCCCTCCGTTTTGGCGCGAAGGGAACCGTGGATAAGAGGGGGCTGGAAACACCACTACCATGTCGATCTCCTGAGTTCTCACGAACGAAGGAATACAGGAGCCAAGTATCCTGCAACCAAGAGGTGAACCGAGGAATCGCTGGTGACCCGCTGGAGGACTTCTCCTCTGCACTGCTGTCGTCTTGTGAAACCCTTTTCACCTTTGATCGAACCAGAAGGCCTGTAATGGTACTTCGACCCTTGGAATAGCGGGAACAGCTATTCTCGGCATCTTCACCATCTCCTGCCAGTAAGCCTTCGGAAGCGTCTCTGGGCCATCCAGTTGACTGGCCAGCTTACACGGGAGTCTTGATCTGTAACCGCCGCCAGGTTGTGTAGTATTTCGAGCCCTTGTCACTCTCACACGCTTCGTACACTTGGCGTTCCCAGGTCTGAAGTGAGTAGTGTACATTTGGCTCAGATACACACGGCCGCTCCGTTGCCCTGCTGTGGTAACAAACTGTGCGGGTTTCTTCGATTGGGACGTCTTTTTACTCAACACGACGACGAGGAGTTCCCTGCTCTTCTGAACCTGCCAGCTGCTGAAACTGACGCAGAGAAGCCTGGGTCTGCTTGCATCGGGGACCGGTGAGTAGCATAGCTAGGATCTGGTCGCCCTCCTGCAGGAGCCCATTGCTTTTCCCCGCTGTGTCAAACAGCACCCCTTTTCCGTACTCGCGCTCTGCTTCTGCCCACTGTGGAGGCTGCGCTTGAGTCGCGGAACTTGTTCTTCTTCTTTTGTGTACTAAACTGAACTGCCTGATTTCCCTCGAAGAGCTTCTCCTTTTGCCCGTTGGCACCAGCGCGTGCAGGTACTTTTGAGCACAAGGCTCCACTCTTCGCAGGGCTCGGACTTCCATCTAGTTAGGTGCCTCTGAAGGCGAACTGGGTCTAAGCATTATTGCGCACTGCCTGTTTTCCCTCCCTTTTAGGTGGACTACACATTTCGTGCATATAACGCTTGAGACTTGTTGTATTTGTATATATATTGTGTTGATATGGTATGTGTTGGTTTACTATCGTTGTATTGTTATTTTCTCGCTACGGTCATTGTTTTAAAGGCCTTGAAATAAATGTGTATATATTTTTAATATAACAACTGTTTGGAGTAGTTTGTAAGTGTTCTTGCTTTGAGTGCTCATTGCGGGCTTTCAGTCACCCTCACCCCTCTTGAGACCTAGTCTTGACCGCCGCGATCGCTACCTTGATTGGTCTGGCTCGTCCAGAGGTTACCCTGTTCCAAGAAATTAGGTTGGCCTTCTGAACTTCTGCGCCTCCAGGACAGAGTTCAGAAATCCGTCTTAACAGGTCACAGGTTGGAATTGGAAGGAGTTGGATATCACATCTCATGTTATAGGAAGGGTATCAGGATTGGAATGGGAAGGACTTTGATATCACATCTCACGCTATAGGGAGGGTCTCAGGTTTGGTATTAGAAGCATTGAGATATCACATCTCATGCTATCGGAACGGAAAGGTCTCAGGATTGGATTGGGAAGGAGTTGGATATCACATCTCATTTTATAGGAAGGGTCTCAGGATTGGATGGGAAGAGTTGGATATCACATCTCATGTTATAGGAAGGGTATCAGGATTGGAATGGAAAGGACTTTGATATCACATCTCACGCTTTAGGGAGGGTCTCCGGTTTGGTATTAGAAGCATTGAGATATCACATCTCATGCTATTGGAAGGGTCTCAGGATTGGATGGGAAGAGTTGGATATCATATCTCATGCTATAGGAAGGGTCTCAGGTTTGGTAGAAGCATTGGGATATCACATCTCATGCTATAGGAAGGGTCTCAGGATTGGAATGGGAAGGAGTTGGATATCACATCTCATGCTAAAGGAAGGGTCTCAGGTTTGGAAGGGGAAGGATTTGGATATCACATCTCAAGTTATAGGACGGGTCTGTGGTTTGGTATTAGAAGCATTGAGATATCATGTCTCATGCTATCGGAAGGGTCTCAGGATTGGATTGGGAAGGAGTTGGATATCACATCTCATGTTATAGGAAGGCTCTCAGTTTTGTTATTAGAAGCATTGAGATATCACATCTCATGTTATAGGACAGTCTCAGATTTGGTACTAGAAGCATTGAGATATCATATCTCAGGGTACGGACGGGTCTCAGGATTGGAATGGGAAGGAGTTGGATATCACATCTCATGCTAAAGGAAGGGTCTCAGGTTTGGAAGGGGAAGGATTTGGATATCACATCTCAATTTATAGGATGGGTCTGTGGTTTGGTATTAGAAGCATTGAGATATCATATCTCATGGTATAGGACGGGTCTCAGGATTGGAATGGAAAGGAGTTGGATATCACATCTCATGCTAAAGGAAGGGTCTCAGGTTTGGAAGGGGAAGGATTTGGATATCACATCTCATGTTATAGGACAGTCTCAGGTTTGGTATTAGAAGCATTGAAATATAACATCTCATAGTAAAGGACGGGTCTCAGGATTGGAATGGGAAGGAATTGGATATCACATATGCTATAGGAAGGGTCTCAGGTTTGGTAGAAGCATTGAGATATCACATCTCATGCTATCGGAAGGGTCTCAGGATTGGATTGGGAAGGAGTTGGATATCGCATCTCATGCTATGGGAAGGGTCACAGGTTGGAATTGGAAGGAGTTGGATATCACATCTCATGTTATAGGAAGGGTATCAGGATTGGAATGGAAAGGAATTTGATATCACATCTCACGCTATAGGGAGGGTCTCAGGTTTGGTATTAGAAGCATTGAGATATCACATCTCATGCTATCGAAAGGGTCTCAGGATTGGATTGGGAAGGAGTTGGATATCACATCTCATGTTATAGGAAGGGTCTCAGGATTGGATGGGAAGAGTTGGATATCACATCTCATGTTATAGGAAGTGTATCAGGATTGGAATGGAAAGGACTTTGATATCACATCTCACGCTATAGGGAGGGTCTCCGGTTTGGTATTAGAAGCATTGAGATATCACATCTCATGCTATTGGAACGGTCTCAGGATTGGATGGGAAGAGTTGGATATCATATCTCATGCTATAGGAAGGGTCTCAGGTTTGGTAGAAGCATTGGGATATCACATCTCATGCTATAGGAAGGGTCTCAGGATTGGAATGGGAAGGAGTTGGCTATCACATCTCATGCTAAAGGAAGGGTCTCAGGTTTGGAAGGGGAAGGATTTGGATATCACATCTCAAGTTATAGGACGGGTCTGTGGTTTGGTATTAGAAGCATTGAGATATCATATCTCATGCTATCGGAATGGTCTTAAGATTGGATTGGGAAGGAGTTGGATATCACATCTTATGTTATAGGAAGGGTCTCAAGATTGGAATGGGAAGGACTTGGATATCACATCTCATGTTATAGGAAGGGTCTCAGGTTTGTTATTAAAAGCATTGAGATATCACATCTCATATTAAAGGACAGTCTCAGGTTTGGTATTAGAAGCATTGAGATATAACATCTCATAGTATATGACGGGTCTCAGGATTGGAATGGGAAGGAGTTGGATATCACATCTCATGCTATAGGAAGGGTCTCAGGTTTGGTAGAAGCATTGAGATATCACATCTCATGCTATCGGAAGGGTCTCAGGATTGGATTGGGAAGGAGTTGGATATCACATCTCATGTTATATGAAGGGTCTCAGGTTTGGTAGAAGCATTAGGATATCACATCTCAAGCTATACGAAGGGTCTCAGGATTGGAATGGGAAGGAGTTGGATATCATATCTCATGCTAAAGGAAGGGTCTCAGGTTTGGAAGGGGAAGGATTTGGATACCACATCTCATTTTATAGGACGGGTCTCCGGTTTGGTATTAGAAGCATTGAGATATCACATCTCATGCTATTGGAAGGGTCTCAGGATTGGATGGGAAGAGTTGGATATCATATCTCATGCTATAGGAAGGGTCTCAGGTTTGGTAGAAGCATTGGGATATCACATCTCATGCTATAGGAAGGGTCTCAGGATTGGAATGGGAAGGAGTTGGATATCACATCTCATGCTAAAGGAAGGGTCTCAGGTTTGGAAGGGGAAGGATTTGGATATCACATCTCAAGTTATAGGACGGGTCTGTGGTTTGGTATTAGAAGCATTGAGATATCATGTCTCATGCTATCGGAAGGGTCTCAGGATTGGATTGGGAAGGAGTTGGATATCACATCTCATGTTATAGGAAGGCTCTCAGTTTTGTTATTAGAAGCATTGAGATATCACATCTCATGTTATAGGACAGTCTCAGATTTGGTACTAGAAGCATTGAGATATCATATCTCAGGGTACGGACGGGTCTCAGGATTGGAATGGGAAGGAGTTGGATATCACATCTCATGCTAAAGGAAGGGTCTCAGGTTTGGAAGGGGAAGGATTTGGATATCACATCTCAATTTATAGGATGGGTCTGTGGTTTGGTATTAGAAGCATTGAGATATCATATCTCATGGTATAGGACGGGTCTCAGGATTGGAATGGAAAGGAGTTGGATATCACATCTCATGCTAAAGGAAGGGTCTCAGGTTTGGAAGGGGAAGGATTTGGATATCACATCTCATGTTATAGGACAGTCTCAGGTTTGGTATTAGAAGCATTGAAATATAACATCTCATAGTATAGGACGGGTCTCAGGATTGGAATGGGACGGAGTTGGATATCACATCTCATGCTATCGGAAGGGTCTCAGGATTGGATTGGGAACGAGTTGGATATCGCATCTCATGCTATAGGAAGGGTCACAGGTTGGAATTGGAAGGAGTTGGATATCACATCTCATGTTATAGGAAGGGTATCAGGATTGGAATGGGAAGGACTTTGATATCACATCTCACGCTATAGGGAGGGTCTCAGGTTTGGTTTTAGAAGCATTGAGATATCACATCTCATGCTATCGGAAGGGTCTCAGGATTGGATTGGGAAGGAGTTGGATATCACATCTCATGTTATAGGAAGGGTCTCAAGATTGGAATGGGAAGGACTTGGATATCACATCTCGTTATAGGAAGGGTCTCAGGTTTGTTATTAGAAGCATTGAGATATCACATCTCATGTTATAGGACAGTCTCAGGTTTGGTATTAGAAGCATTGAGATATAACATCTCATAGTATAGGACGGGTCTCAGGATTGGAATGGAAAGGAGTTGGATATCACATCTCATGCTATAGGAAGGGTCTCAGGTTTGGTAGAAGCATTGAGATATCACATCTCATGCTATCGGAAGGGTCTCAGGATTGGATTGGGAAGGAGTTGGATATCACATCTCATGTTATAGGAAGGATCTCAGGTTTGGTATTAATAGCATTGAGATATCACATCTCATGCTATCGGAAGGGTCTCAGGATTGGAATAGGAAGGAGTTGGATATCACATCTCATGCTATAGGAAGGGTCTCAGGTTTGGTAGAAGCATTAGGATATCACATCTCATGCTATAGGAAGGGTCTGAGGATTGGAATGGGAAGGAGTTGGATATCACATCTCATGCTAAAGGAAGGGTCTCAGGTTTGGAAGGGGAAGGATTTGGATATCACATCTCAATTTATAGGACGGGTCTGTGGTTTGGTATTAGAAGCATTGAGATATCATATCTCATGCTATCGGGAGGGTCTCAGGATTGGATTGGGAAGGAGTTGGATATCACATCTCATGTTATAGGAAGGGTCTCAGGATTGGAATGGGAAGGATTTGGATATCACATCTCATGTTATAGGAAGGGTCTCAGGTTTGTTATTAGAAGCATTGAGATATCATATCTCATGCTATCGGAAGGGTCTCAGGATTGGATTGGGAAGGATTTGGATATCACATCTCATGTTATAGGTAGGGTCTCAGGTTTGTTATTAGAAGCATTGAGATATCATATCTCATGCTATCGGAAGGGTCTCAGTATTGGATTGGGAAGGAAATGGATATCACATCTCATGTTACAGGAAGGGTCTCAGGATTGGAATGGGAAGGAGTTGGATATCATATCTCATGCTATAGGAAGGGTCACAGGTTGGAATTGGAAGGAGTTGGATATCACATCTCATGCTATTGGAAGGGTCTCAGGATTGGAATGGGAAGGAGTTGGATATCACATCTCATGCTATAGGGAGGGTCTCAGGTTTGATATTAGAACCATCGAGATATCATATCTCATGCTATCGGAAGGGTCTCAGGATTGGATTGGGAAGGAGTTGGATATCACATCTCATGTTATAGGAAGGGTCTCAGGATTGGATGGGAAGAGTTGGATATCACATCTTATGCTATAGGAAGGGTCTCAGGTTTGGTAGAAGCATTGGGATATCACATCGCATGCTATAGGAAGGGTCTCAGGATTGGAATGTGAAGGAGTTGGATATCACATCTCATGATAAAGGAAGGGTCTCAGGTTTGGAAGGGGAAGGATTTGGATATCACATCTCAAGTTAAAGGACGGGTCTGTGGTTTGGTATTAGAAGCATTGAGATATCATATCTCATGCTATCGGAAGGGTCTCAGGATTGGATTGGGAAAGGATTTTGATATCACATCTCATGTTATAGGAAGGGTCTCAAGATTGGAATGGGAAGGACTTGGATATCACATCTCATGTTATAGGTAGGGTCTCAGGTTTGTTATTAGAAGCATTGAGATATCACATCTCATGTTATAGGACAGTCTCAGGTTTGGTATTAGAAGCATTGAGATATAACATCTCATAGTATAGGACGGGTCTCAGGATTGGAATGGGACGGAGTTGGATATCACATCTCATGCTATAGGAAGGGTCTCAGGATTGGAATGGGAAGGAGTTTGATATCACATCTCATGCCATGGGAAGGTCTCAGGTTTGCTAGAAGCATTAAGATATCACATCTCATGCTATCGGAAGGGTCTCAGGATTGGATTGGGAACGAGTTGGATATCGCATCTCATGCTATAGGAAGGGTCACAGGTTGGAATTGGAAGGAGTTGGATATCACATCTCATGTTATAGGAAGGGTATCAGGATTGGAATGGGAAGGACTTTGATATCACATCTCACGCTATAGGGAGGGTCTCAGGTTTGGTATTAGAAGCATTGAGATATCACATCTCATGCTATCGGAAGGGTCTCAGGATTGGATTGGGAAGGAGTTGGATATCACATCTCATGTTATAGGAAGGGTCTCAGGTTTGGTAGAAGCATTGAGATATCACATCTCATGCTATCGGAAGGGTCTCAGGTTTGGTAGAAGCATTAGGATATCACATCTCATGCTATAGGAAGGGTCTCAGGATTGGAATGGGAAGGAGTTGGATATCACATCTCATGCTAAAGGAAGGGTCTCAGGGTTGTTATTAGAAGCATTGAGATATCATATCTCATGCTATCGGAAGGGTCTCAGTATTGGATTGGGAAGGAGTTGGATATCACATCTCATGTTACAGGAAGGGTCTCAGGATTGGAATGGGAAGGAGTTGGATATCATATCTCATGCTATGGGAAGGGTCACAGGTCGGAATTGGAAGGAGTTGGATATCACATCTCATGCTATAGGGAGGGTCTCAGGTTTGATATTAGAACCATCGAGATATCATATCTCATGCTATCGGAAGGATCTCAGGATTGGATTGGGAAGGAGTTGGATATCACATCTCATGTTATAGGAAGGGTCTCAGGATTGGATGGGAAGAGTTGGATATCACATCTCATGCTATAGGAAGGGTCTCAGGTTTGGTAGAAGCATTGGGATATCACATCTCATGCTATAGGAAGTGTTAAGACGGATTTCTGAACTCTGTCCTGGTGGCGCAGAAGTTCAGAAGGCCAACCTAATTACTTGGAACAGGGTAACCTCTGGACTAGCCAGACCAATCAAGGTAAAGTCAAGACTAGGTCTCAAGAGGGGTGAGGGTGACTGAAAGCTCGCAATGAGCACACAAAGCAAGATCACTTACAAACTACTCCAAACAGTTGTTATATCAAAAATATATACACATTTATTTTAAGGCCTTTAAAACAATGACCGTAGCGAGAAAATCACAGTATCACAATATTAAACCAACACATACCATATCAACACAATATATATACAAATACGACAGTCGCAAGCGTTATATGCACGAAATGTGTAGTCCACCTGCAAGGGAAGGAAAACAGGCAGTCCGATACAATGCTTTAGACTCAGTTCGCCTTCAGAGGCACCTAACTAGATGGAAGTCCGAGCCCTGCGAAGAGTGGAGCCTTGTGCTCAAAGTACCTGCACGCGCTGGTGCCAACGGGCAAAAGGAGAATCTTTTCGAAGGAAGTCAGGCAGTTCAGTTTAGTGCTTACAGAAGAAGAACAAGTTCCGCGACTCAAGCGCAGCCTCCACAGTGGGCAGAAGCAGAGCGCGAGTACGGCAAAAGGGTGCTGTTTTACACAGCGGGGAAAAGCAATGGGCTCCTGCAGGAGGGTGACCAGATCCTAGCTATGCTACTCACCGGTCCCCGATGCAAGCAGACCCAGGCTTCTCCGCGTCCGTTTCAGTAGCTGGCAGGTTCAGAAGAGCAGGGAACGCCTCGTCGTCGTGTTGAGTAAAAAGACGTCCCAATCGAATAAACCCGCACAGTTTGTCACCACAGCAGGGCAACGGAGCGGCCGTGTGTATTTGAGCCAAATGTACACTACTCACTTCCGACCTGGGAACGCCAAGTGTACGAAATGTGTGAGAGTGACCAGGACTCGAAATACTACACAACCTGGCGGCGGTTACAGAGCAAGACTCCCGTGTAAGCTGGTCAGTCAGCTGGATGGCCCAGAGACGCTTCCGAAGGCTTACTGGCAGGAGATGATGAAGATGCCGAGAATAGCTGTTCCCGCTATTCCAAGGGACGAAGCACCAGTACAGGCCTTCTGGTTCGATCAAAGGTGAAAAGGGTTTCACAAGGCGACAGCAGTGCAGAGCAGAAGTCCTTCAGCGGGTCACCAGCGATTCCTCGGTCCAGCCTCTTGGTTGCAGGATACTTGGCGACTGTATTCCTTCGTTCGTGAGAACTCAGGAGATCGACATGGTAGTGGTGTTTCCAGCCCCCTCTTATCCACGGTTCCCTTCGCGCCAAAACGGAGGGCACCCAATGGGAGATCCGCTCATCAACACTCACACCATTCGTGGACCAATCACGGACCACGGTGGTCCCAGGCATTCACACCACCCTAGTGTATTGGGACCAGACATCCCAGCCCACACCCTGGAGGCACACAAAAGACATGTAGAAGCCCGCGAAAGCATCCGTGTTTCGCGGGTGTTTCGCGGGAAAGTACATGCCCAAATAAGGAAGGCCTCGGGTCGGCTCGACCTGGGGAAGGTGAAGGGAGCAAGACGGTCAGCGGACAGGACAAAGGAGCCTCGTGGTCTGGCCATTTTGGGAGCCAGGCCACCATTTTGGGTTAAGCGTAAAAAACGTGCTTAGAACGCCAAAAGGAGCTCAAAATATAAAGAAACGATCGCTGCCACCATTCCCGTCCCTGAATCACTTGCACCGATCAAATACAATCCTAAACGAGTATCTAGGGACTGTAGAAGGCTAGAGACCCAAGAGAGCTGTAATTTAGCTTACAGTGCCCTCTTGTGTCATGTTGCACTAAAGCCGCAACATGATAAAAGAAACTACGGGAAACAGCGTTCCCCGGTACTGACTGTCTTAAGGGCATGTCAGTTTCCCCGTAAGAAAGGAGCAAAAGCCCAGAGGAGTGCGGCAGAAGGCTGCACTTCTCTGGCAAAGTCAAGAACAAGGTGAAAAACAAAAGCAAAAAGTTTAGGGGTTGCCACATGGAAGGAAAATTACCTACAATTACGAAATCTTTCCTAACACTCGCCCCTCCCAGACTATGGACAGGGGGAAGTAATCCACCCCTGGATGAGTCTCTTGTTCAGGTCGGTTAAACATTCTGGACAACCCATCAGCATTGCTATGTTGGACACCTGGCCTATGCTCAATAGTGAAGTCGAAGCCTTGTAGACTTATGGTCCACCTAAGCAACTTTGGATTCTCCCCCTTCATGTTCATTAGCCACTTTAAGGGCTTATGGTCAGTTTGCACAGTGAAGTGGGTCCCATAGAGGTAGGGCCTCAGCTTCCTTAGGGCCCACACAACAGAGAAACATTCTTTCTCTACGGTGTACCATCTGAGCTCTCTGTCCTTAAGCTGGCGGCTAATAAAACCAATAGGGTGTTCCTTACCCTTCTCATCTACTTGTGATAGTACAGCTCCTATCCCAGTGTCAGAGGCGTCCGTCTGCACGATAAAAGGTCTTTGATAATCCGGGGCCCTGAGGACAGGGGCCTGGCACAAGGAGTCTTTTAAGCCATTGAAGGCCTTCTCACACTCGTCGGTCCAAGTTACCTTCTTGGGTTTCTTCGGAGTTGTGAGGGCAGTCAGAGGGGCAGCTATGGTGCCATAGTCTGCCACAAAATTGCGGTAATACCCTGTGAGTCCTAAGAAGGCTCTCACTTGGGTTTGCGTAGTTGGGGGTAGGCCAGTCTTGTACTGCTTGTACTTTACTGGGAAGAGGCTGTATCCTCCCTCCACCTACTTCATGTCCAAGGTAAACCACTGAGCCTTGTCCAATCTGGCATTTACTAGCCTTTATGGTCAGGTGTGCTTTCTGAAGAGCCTGGAGCACAATCCCGAGGTGTTTCACATGGTCTTCCCAGGTGGCACTGAAAACTGCTATATCGTCCAGATATGCAAGACAGAATTCGTCCAACCCATTCAACACATGATTCACAAGCCTCTGGAAAGTGGCAGGTGCATTCTTCAACCCGATCGGCATTACCCGGAATTGGTAAAGGCCGTCTGGAGTAGAAAATGCTGTCTTCTCCTTGGCATGTTCTGCTAAAGCTATTTGCCAATAGCCAGCAGTGAGGTCAAACGTGCTGAGGTACTTGGAGGCACCCAAAGTATCCACCAGCTCATCTGATCGAGGCAAATGGTGTGCATCTGTCTTGGTGACAGCATTCAGAGCCCTGTAATCCACGCAGAACCTCAATTCAGAAGTGCCTGCCTTTGGAACCAAAACCACAGGGCTGGACCAAGGACTACTAGAGGGTTCAATCACCCCAAGGTCTAACATCTTGTTGACCTCGGTCTTAATATAAGACCGTACTTTGTCTGACATCCTGTATCCCCTACTTTTGGTAGGTACACTGTCTCCTGTGTCAATGTTATGTTTGCACCAAGGTGTCAAACCAGGGGACTGTGAAAACAGGGGGGAAAACTGCCTAAGCAAACTTTTCACCTCAGCCTGCTGATCAGAAGTCAGGTGAGGGGCCACTCGGACACCCTCAAAGGAGCTATCTGAAGGACCGCTTTGGAACAGGTCGGGGAGAGGTTCAGACTCCTCTTCCTCAACGTCTGAAGCCAGTAGCAGTGCTGCGATTTCGACTCTCGGGACGAAAGCCTTCAGCCTATTCACGTGAAACACTTTTGGAGCCTGTCCAGGCCTTCCAAGGTCCACTAAATAGTTAACCTCACCCAGGGGCTCCACCACTGTGTAAGGGCCTGACCATTTGTCCTGTAAAGCTCAAGGCCTTATGGGATTCATGATCAGGACTTGTTGACCAGGTGTAAAGTTGATGAGGGAAGCTTTCTGGTCGTACCAATGTTTCACCAGCGCTTGTCCTGCCTTCAATTTATCACTAGCCAAGCCCATCAGAAGTACCATCCGTTTTCTGAGCCCTAGCACATAATCAACTACGTTGGTAGTAACAGGGGGAGTGGGCATCTCCCATCCCTCTTTGACGATGGCTAAGGGTCCCCGTACGGGATGACCGAACAGACCCACCGGTCCCTGATGTAAGCAGACCCAGGCTTCTCCGCGTCAGTTTCAGCAGCCGGCAGGTTTAGAAGAGCAGGGAACGCCTCGTCGTCGTGTTGAGTAAAAAGACGTCCAAATCGAAGAAACCCGCACAGTTTTGTTACCACAGCAGGGCAACGGAGCGGCCGTGTGTATCTGAGCCAAATGTACACTACTCACTTCAGACCTGGGAACGCCAAGTGTACGAAGCGTGTGAGAGTGACAAGGGCTCGAAATACTACACAACCTGGTGGCGGTTACAGAGCAAGACTCCCGTGTAAGCTGGTCAGTCAGCTAGATGGCCCAGAGACGCTTCCGAAGGCTTACTGGCAGGAGATGGTGAAGATGCCGAGAATAGCTGTTCCCGCTATTCCAAGGGTCGAAGTACCAGTACAGGCCTTCTGGTTCGATCAAAGGTGAAAAGGGTTTCACAAGGCGACAGCAGTGCAGAGGAGAAGTCCTTCAGCGGGTCACCAGCGATTCCTCGGTCCAGCCTCTTGGTTGCAGGATACTTGGCTCCTGTATTCCTTCGTTCGTGACAACTCAGGAGATCGACATGGTAGTGGTGTTTCCAGCCCCCTCTTATCCACGGTTCCCTTCGCGCCAAAACGGAGGGGACCCAATGGGAGATCCGCTCATCAACACTCACACCATTCGTGGACCAATCACGGACCACGGTGGTCCCAGGCATTCACACCACCCTAGACTCTCTGGCACCCAGGATGTGTATTGGGACCAGACATCCCAGCCCACATCCTGGAGGCACACACAAGACATGTAGAAGCCCGCGAAAGCATCCGTGTTTCGCGGGAAAGTACATGCCCAAATAAGGAAGGCCCTGGGTCGGCTCGACCTGGGGAAGGTGAAGGGAGCAAGACGGTCAGCGGACAGGACAAAGGAGCCTCGTGGTCTGGCCATTTTGGGAGCCAGGCCACCATTTTGGGTTAAGCCCGGAAAACGCGCTTAGAACGCCAAAAGGAGCTCAAAACACAAGAAACAATCGCTGCCACCATTCCCGTCCCTGAATCACTTGCACTGATCAGTTACAATCCGAAACGAGTATCTAGGGACTGTAGAAGGCTAGAGACCCAAGAGAGCTGTAACTTAGCTTACAGTGCCCTCTTGTGTCATGTTGCACGAAAGCCGCAACATGATAAAAGAAACTACGGGAAACAGCGTTCCCCGGTACTGACTGTCTTAAGGGCATGTCAGTTTCCCCGTAAGAAAGGAGCGAAAGCCCAGAGGAGTGCGGCAGAAGGCTGCACTTCTCTGGCAAAGTCAAGAACAAGGTGAAAAACAACAGCAAAAAGTTTAGGGGTTGCCACATGGAAGGAAAATTACCTACAATTACGAAATCTTTTCTAACACTATGAGATGTTTTATCTCAATGCTTCTAATCCTATAACATGAGATGTGATATCTCAATGCTTCTAATAACAAACCTGAGACCCTTCCTATAACATGAGATGTGATATCCAAGTCCTTCCCATTCCAATCTTGAGACCCTTCCTATAACATGAGATGTGATATCCAACTCCTTCCCAATCCAATCCTAAGACCCTTCCGATAGCATGAGATATGATATCTCAATGCTTCTAATACCAAACCACAGACCCGTCCTATAACTTGAGATGTGATATCCAAATCCTTCCCCTTCCAAACCTGAGACCCTTCCTTTAGCATGAGATGTGATATCCAACTCCTTCCCATTCCAATCCTGAGACCCTTCCTATAGCATGAGATGTGATATCCCAATGCTTCTACCAAACCTGAGACCCATCCTATAGCATGAGATGTGATATCCAACTCTTCCCATCCAATCCTGAGACCCGTCCTATACCATGAGATGTTATATCTCAATGCTTCTAATACCAAACCTGAGACCCTTCCTATAACATGAGATGTGATATCCAAGTCCTTCCCATACCAATCCCGAGACCCTTCCTATAATATGAGATGTGATATCCAACTCCTTCCCAATCCAATCCTGAGACCCTTCCGATACTATGAGATGTGATATCTCAATGCTTCTAATACCAAACCTGAGACCCTCCCTATAGCGTGAGATGTGATATCAAAGATCTTCCCATTCCAATCCTGATACCCTTCCTATAACATGAGATGTGATATCCAACTCTTCCCATCCAATCCTGAGACCCTTCCTATAACATGAGATGTGATATCCAACTCCTTCCCAATCCAATCCTGAGACCCTTTCGATAGCATGAGATATGATATCTCAATGCTTCTAATATCAAACCTGAGACACTCCCTATAGCATGAGAGGTGATATCCAACTCCTTCCCATTCCAATCCTGAGACCCTTCCGATAGCATGAGATGTGATATCCAACTCCTTCCAATTCCAACCTGTGACCCTTCCTATAGCATGAGATGGGATATCCAACTCCTTCCCAATCTAATCCTGAGACCCTTCCGATAGCATGAGATGTGATATCTTAATGCTTCTACCATACCTGAGACCTTCCTATGGCATGAGATGTGATATCAAACTCCTTCCCATTCCAATCCTGAGACCCTTCCTATAGCATGAGATGTGATATCCAACTCCTTCCCATTCCAATCCTGAGACCCGTCCTATACCATGAGATGTGATATCTCAATGCTTCTAATACCAAACCTGAGACTGTTCTATAACATGAGATGTGATATCTCAATGCTTCTAATAACAAACCTGAGACCCTTCCTATAACATGAGATGTGATATCCAAATCCTTCCCATTCCATTCCTGAGACCCTTCCTATAGCATGAGATGTGATATCCAACTCCTTCCCATTCCAATCCTGAGACCCGTCCTATACCATGAGATATGATATCTCAATGCTTCTAATACCAAACCTGAGACTGTCCTATAACATGAGATGTGATATCTCAATGCTTCTAATAACAAACCTGAGACTGTCCTATAACATGAGATATGATATATCAATGCTTCTAATACCAAAACCACAGACCCATCCTATAACTTCAGATGTGATATCCAAATCCTTCCCCTTCCAAACCTGAGACCCTTCCTTTATCATGAGATGTGATATCCAACTCGTTCCCATTCCAATCCTGAGACCCTTCCTATAGCATGAGATGTGATATCCCAATGCTTCTACCAAACCTGAGACCCTTCGTATAGCATGAGATGTGATATCCAACTCTTCCCATCCAATCCTGAGACCCTTCCTATAACATGAGATGTGATATCCAACTCCTTCACAATCCAATCCTGAGACCCTTCCGATAGCATGAGATGTGATATCTCAATGCTTCTAATACCAAACCTGAGACCCTCCCTATAGCGTGAGATGTGATAAAGTCCTTCCCATTCCAATCCTGATACCCTTCCTATAACATGAGATGTGATATCCAACTCCTTCCAATTCCAACCTGTGACCCTTCCCATAGCATGAGATGCGATATCCAACTCCTTCCCAATCCAATCCTGAGACCCTTCTGATAGCATGAGATGTGATATCTTAATGCTTCTAGCAAACCTGAGACCTTCCCATGGCATGAGATGTGATATCAAACTCCTTCCCATTCCAATCCTGAGACCCTTCCTATAACATGAGATGTGATATCCAACTCCTTCCCAATCCAATCCTGAGACCCTTCCGATAGCATGAGATGTGATATCTCAATGCTTCTAATACCAAACCTGAGACCCTCCCTATAGCGTGAGATGTGATATCCAACTCCTTCCCATTCCAATCCTGAGACCCGTCCTTTACTATGAGATGTTATATCTCAATGCTTCTAATACCAAACCTGAGACTGTCCTATAACATGAGATGTGATATCCAACTACTTCCCAATCCAATCCTGAGACCCTTCCGATAGCATGAGATATGATATCTCAATGCTTCTAATAGCAAACCACAGACCCATCCTATAACATGAGATGTGATATCCAACTCCTTCCCAATCCAATCCTGAGACCCTTTCGATAGCATGAGATATGATATCTCAATGCTTCTAATACCAAACCACAGACCCGTCCTATAAATTGAGATGTGATATCCAAATCCTTCCCCTTCCAAACCTGAGACCCTTCCTTTAGCATGAGATGTGATATCCAACTCCTTCCCATTCCAATCCTGAGACCCGTCCTATACCCTGAGATATGATATCTCAATGCTTCTAATACCAAATCTGAGACTGTCCTATAACATGAGATGTGATATCTCAATGCTTCTAATAACAAAACTGAGAGCCATCCTATAACATGAGATGTGATATCCAATTCCTTCCCATTCCAATCCTGAGACCCTTCCTATAGCCTGAGATGGCATATCCAACTCCTTCCCATTCCAATCCTGAGACCCGTCCTACTATGAGATGTTATATCTCAATGCTTCTAATACCAATCCTGAGACTGTCCTATAACATGAGATGTGATATCTCAATGCTTCTAATAACAAACCTGAGACCCTTCCTATAACATGAGATGTGATATCCAAGTCCTTCCCATTCCAATCTTGAGACCCTTCCTATAACATGAGATGTGATATCCAACTCCTTCCCAATCCAATCCTGAGACCCTTCCGATAGCATGAGATATGATATCTCAATGCTTCTAATACCAAACCACAGACCCGTCCTATAACTTGAGATGTGATATCCAAATCCTTCCCCTTCCAAACCTGAGACCCTTCCTATAACATGAGATGTGATATCCAAGTCCTTCCCATTCCAATCTTGAGACCCTTCCTATAACATGAGATGTGATATCCAACTCCTTCCCAATCCAATCCTGAGACCCTTCCGATAGCATGAGATATGATATCTCAATGCTTCTAATACCAAACCACAGACCCGTCCTATAACTTGAGATGTGATATCCAAATCCTTCCCCTTCCAAACCTGAGACCCTTCCTTTAGCATGAGATATGATATCCAACTCTTCCCATCCAATCCTGAGACCCTTCCAATAGCATGAGATGTGATATCTCAATGCTTCTAATACCAAACCGGAGACCCTCACTATAGCGTGAGATGTGATATCAAAGTCCTTTCCATTCCAATCCTGATACCCTTCCTATAACATGAGATGTGATATCCAACTCTTCCCATCCAATCCTGAGACCCTTCCTATAACATGAGATGTGATATCCAACTCCTTCCCAATCCAATCCTGAGACCCTTCCGATAGCATGATATGTGATATCTTAATGCTTCTAGCAAACCTGAGACCTTCCCATGGCATGAGATGTGATATCAAACTCCTTCCCATTCCAATCCTGAGACCCTTCCTATAGCATGAGATGTGATATCTCAATGCTTCTACCAAACCTGAGACCCTTCCTATAGAATGAGATGTGATATCCACCTCCTTCCAATTCCAACCTGTGACCCTTCCTATAGCATGAGATGGGATATCCAACTCCTTCCCGATCCATTCCTGAGACCCTTCCGATAGCATGAGATGTGATATCTTAATGCTTCTACCATACCTGAGACCTTCCTATGGCATGAGATGTGATATCAAACTCCTTCCCATTCCAATCCTGAGACCCTTCCTATGGCATGAGATGTGATATCCAACTCTTCCATCCAATCCTGAGACCCTTCCTATAACATGAGATGTGATATCCAACACCTTCCCAATCCAATCCTGAGACCCTTCCGATAGCATGAGATGTGATATCCAACTCCTTCCAATTCCAACCTGTGACCCTTCCTATAGCATGAGATGGGATATCCAACTCCTTCCCGATCCAATCCTGAGACCCTTCCGATAGCATGAGATGTGATATCTTAATGCTTCTACCATACCTGAGACCTTCCTATGGCATGAGATGTGATATCAAACTCCTTCCCATTCCAATCCTGAGACCCTTCCTATGGCATGAGATGTGATATCCAACTCCTTCCCATTCCAATCCTGAGACCCGTCCTATACCATGAGATGTGATATCTCAATGCTTCTAATACCAAACCTTAGACTGTCCTATAACATGAGATGTGATATCTCAATGCTTCTAATAACAAACCTGAGACCCTTCCTATAACATGAGATGTGATATCCAATTCCTTCCCATTCCAATCCTGAGACCCTTCCTATAACATGAGATGTGATATCCAACTCCTTCCCAATCCAATCCTGAGACCCTTCCGATAGCATGAGATATATCTCAATGCTTCTAATACCAAACCACAGACCCATCCTATATATTGAGATGTGATATCCAAATCCTTCCCCTTCCAAACCTGAGACCCTTCCTTTAGCATGAGATGTGATATCCAACTCCTTCCCATTCCAATCCTGAGACCCGTCCTATACCATGAGATATGATATCTCAATGCTTCTAATACCAAACCTGAGACTGTCCTATAACATGAGATGTGATATCTCAATGCTTCTAATACCAAACCTGAGACCCTTCCTATAGCATGAGATGTGATATCCAACTCCTTCCCATTCCAATCCTGAGACCCGTCCTACTATGAGATGTTATATCTCAATGCTTCTAATACCAATCCTGAGACTGTCCTATAACATGAGATGTGATATCTCAATGCTTCTAATAACAAACCTGAGACCCTTCCTATAACATGAGATGTGATATCCAAGTCCTTCCCATTCCAATCTTGAGACCTTCCTATAACATGAGATGTGATATCCAACTCCTTCCCAATCCAATCCTGAGACCCTTCCGATAGCGTGAGATATGATATCTCAATGCTTCTAATACCAAACCACAGACCCGTCCTATAACTTGAGATGTGATATCCAAATCCTTCCCCTTCCAAACCTGAGACCCTTCCTTTAGCATGAGATGTGATATCCAACTCCTTCCCATTCCAATCCTGAGACCCTTCTTATAGCATGAGATGTGATATCCCAATGCTTCTACCAAACCTGAGACCCTTCCTATAGCATGAGATATGATATCCAACTCTTCCCATCCAATCCTGAGACCCTTCCAATAGCATGAGATGTGATATCTCAATGCTTCTAATACCAAACCGGAGACCCTCCCTATAGCGTGAGATGTGATATCAAAGTCCTTTCCATTCCAATCCTATACCCTTCCTATAACATGAGATGTGATATCCAACTCTTCCCATCCAATCCTGAGACACTTCCTATAACATGAGATGTGATATCCAACTCCTTTCCAATCCAATCCTGAGACCCTTCTGATAGCATGATATGTGATATCTTAATGCTTCTAGCAAACCTGAGACCTTCCCATGGCATGAGATGTGATATCAAACTCCTTCCCATTCCAATCCTGAGACCCTTCCTATAGCATGAGATGTGATATCTCAATGCTTCTACCAAACCTGAGACCCTTCCTATAGCATGAGATGTGATATCCACCTCCTTCCAATTCCAACCTGTGACCCTTCCTATAGCATGAGATGGGATATCCAACTCCTTCCCGATCCATTCCTGAGACCCTTCCGATAGCATGAGATGTGATATCTTAATGCTTCTACCATACCTGAGACCTTTCTATGGCATGAGATGTGATATCAAACTCCTTCCCATTCCAATCCTGAGACCCTTCCTATGGCATGAGATGTGATATCCAACTCTTCCATCCAATCCTGAGACCCTTCCTATAACATGAGATGTGATATCCAACACCTTCCCAATCCAATCCTGAGACCCTTCCGATAGCATGAGATGTGATATCCAACTCCTTCCAATTCCAACCTGTGACCCTTCCTATAGCATGAGATGGGATATCCAAGTCCTTCCCGATCCAATCCTGAGACCCTTCCGATAGCATGAGATGTGATATCTTAATGCTTCTACCATACCTGAGACCTTCCTATGGCATGAGATGTGATATCAAACTCCTTCCCATTCCAATCCTGAGACCCTTTCTATGGCATGAGATGTGATATCCAACTCCTTCCCATTCCAATCCTGAGACCCGTCCTATACCATGAGATGTGATATCTCAATGCTTCTAATACCAAACCTTAGACTGTCCTATAACATGAGATGTGATATCTCAATGCTTCTAATAACAAACCTGAGACCCTTCCTATAACATGAGATGTGATATCCAATTCCTTCCCATTCCAACCCTGAGACCCTTCCTATAACATGAGATGTGATATCCAACTCCTTCCCAATCCAATCCTGAGACCCTTCCGATAGCATGAGATATATCTCAATGCTTCTAATACCAAACCACAGACCCATCCTATATATTGAGATGTGATATCCAAATCCTTCCCCTTCCAAACCTGAGACCCTTCCTTTAGCATGAGATGTGATAATCAACTCCTTCCCATTCCAATCCTGAGACCCGTCCTATACCATGAGATATGATATCTCAATGCTTCTAATACCAAACCTGACACTGTCCTATAACATGAGATGTGATATCTCAATGCTTCTAATACCAAACCTGAGACCCTTCCTATAGCATGAGATGTGATATCCAAATCTTCCCATCCAATCCTGAGACCCTTCCTATAACATGAGATGTGATATCCAACTCCTTCCCAATCCAATCCTGAGACCCTTCCAATAGCATGAGATGTGATATCTCAATGCTTCTAATACCAAACCTAAGACCCTCCCTATAGCGTGAGATGTGATATCAAAGTCCTTTACATTCCAATCCTGATACCCTTCCTATAACATGAGATGTGATATCCAACTCTTCCCATCCAATCCTGAGACCCGTCCTATACCATGAGATGTGATATCTCAATGCTTCTAATACCAAACCTGAGACTGTTCTATAACATGAGATGTGATATCTCAATGCTTCTAATAACAAACCTGAGACCCTTCCTATAACATGAGATGTGATATCCAAATCCTTCCCATTCCATTCCTGATACCCTTCCTATAGCATGAGATGTGATATCCAACTCCTTCCCATTCCAATCCTGAGACCCGTCCTATACCATGAGATATGATATCTCAATGCTTCTAATACCAAACCTGAGACTGTCCTATAACATGAGATGTGATATCTCAATGCTTCTAATAACAAACCTGAGACTGTCCTATAACATGAGATATGATATATCAATGCTTCTAATACCAAAACCACAGACCCATCCTATAACTTCAGATGTGATATCCAAATCCTTCCCCTTCCAAACCTGAGACCCTTCCTTTATCATGAGATGTGATATCCAACTCGTTCCCATTCCAATCCTGAGACCCTTCCTATAGCATGAGATGTGATATCCCAATGCTTCTACCAAACCTGAGACCCTTCGTATAGCATGAGATGTGATATCCAACTCTTCCCATCCAATCCTGAGACCCTTCCTATAACATGAGATGTGATATCCAACTCCTTCACAATCCAATCCTGAGACCCTTCCGATAGCATGAGATGTGATATCTCAATGCTTCTAATACCAAACCTGAGACCCTCCCTATAGCGTGAGATGTGATAAAGTCCTTCCCATTCCAATCCTGATACCCTTCCTATAACATGAGATGTGATATCCAACTCCTTCCAATTCCAACCTGTGACCCTTCCCATAGCATGAGATGCGATATCCAACTCCTTCCCAATCCAATCCTGAGACCCTTCTGATAGCATGAGATGTGATATCTTAATGCTTCTAGCAAACCTGAGACCTTCCCATGGCATGAGATGTGATATCAAACTCCTTCCCATTCCAATCCTGAGACCCTTCCTATAACATGAGATGTGATATCCAACTCCTTCCCAATCCAATCCTGAGACCCTTCCGATAGCATGAGATGTGATATCTCAATGCTTCTAATACCAAACCTGAGACCCTCCCTATAGCGTGAGATGTGATATCCAACTCCTTCCCATTCCAATCCTGAGACCCGTCCTTTACTATGAGATGTTATATCTCAATGCTTCTAATACCAAACCTGAGACTGTCCTATAACATGAGATGTGATATCCAACTACTTCCCAATCCAATCCTGAGACCCTTCCGATAGCATGAGATATGATATCTCAATGCTTCTAATAGCAAACCACAGACCCATCCTATAACATGAGATGTGATATCCAACTCCTTCCCAATCCAATCCTGAGACCCTTTCGATAGCATGAGATATGATATCTCAATGCTTCTAATACCAAACCACAGACCCGTCCTATAAATTGAGATGTGATATCCAAATCCTTCCCCTTCCAAACCTGAGACCCTTCCTTTAGCATGAGATGTGATATCCAACTCCTTCCCATTCCAATCCTGAGACCCGTCCTATACCCTGAGATATGATATCTCAATGCTTCTAATACCAAATCTGAGACTGTCCTATAACATGAGATGTGATATCTCAATGCTTCTAATAACAAAACTGAGAGCCATCCTATAACATGAGATGTGATATCCAATTCCTTCCCATTCCAATCCTGAGACCCTTCCTATAGCCTGAGATGGCATATCCAACTCCTTCCCATTCCAAACCTGAGACCCGTCCTACTATGAGATGTTATATCTCAATGCTTCTAATACCAATCCTGAGACTGTCCTATAACATGAGATGTGATATCTCAATGCTTCTAATAACAAACCTGAGACCCTTCCTATAACATGAGATGTGATATCCAAGTCCTTCCCATTCCAATCTTGAGACCCTTCCTATAACATGAGATGTGATATCCAACTCCTTCCCAATCCAATCCTGAGACCCTTCCGATAGCATGAGATATGATATCTCAATGCTTCTAATACCAAACCACAGACCCGTCCTATAACTTGAGATGTGATATCCAAATCCTTCCCCTTCCAAACCTGAGACCCTTCCTTTAGCATGAGATGTGATATCCAACTCCTTCCCCTTCCAATCCTGAGACCCTTCTTATAGCATGAGATGTGATATCCCAATGCTTCTACCAAACCTGAGACCCTTCCTACAGCATGAGATATGATATCCAACTCTTCCCATCCAATCCTGAGACCCTTCCAATAGCATGAGATGTGATATCTCAATGCTTCTAATACCAAACCGGAGACCCTCCCTATAGCGTGAGATGTGATATCAAAGTCCTTTCCATTCCAATCCTGATACCCTTCCTATAACATGAGATGTGATATCCAACTCTTCCCATCCAATCCTGAGACCCTTCCTATAACATGAGATGTGATATCCAACTCCTTCCCAATCCAATCCTGAGACCCTTCCGATAGCATGATATGTGATATCTTAATGCTTCTAGCAAACCTGAGACCTTCCCATGGCATGAGATGTGATATCAAACTCCTTCCCATTCCAATCCTGAGACCCTTCCTATAGCATGAGATGTGATATCTCAATGCTTCTACCAAACCTGAGACCCTTCCTATAGAATGAGATGTGATATCCACCTCCTTCCAATTCCAACCTGTGACCCTTCCTATAGCATGAGATGGGATATCCAACTCCTTCCCGATCCATTCCTGAGACCCTTCCGATAGCATGAGATGTGATATCTTAATGCTTCTACCATACCTGAGACCTTCCTATGGCATGAGATGTGATATCAAACTCCTTCCCATTCCAATCCTGAGACCCTTCCTATGGCATGAGATGTGATATCCAACTCTTCCATCCAATCCTGAGACCCTACCTATAACATGAGATGTGATATCCAACACCTTCCCAATCCAATCCTGAGACCCTTCCGATAGCATGAGATGTGAAATCCAACTCCTTCCAATTCCAACCTGTGACCCTTCCTATAGCATGAGATGGGATATCCAACTCCTTCCCGATCCAATCCTGAGACCCTTCCGATAGCATGAGATGTGATATCTTAATGCTTCTACCATACCTGAGACCTTCCTATGGCATGAGATGTGATATCAAACTCCTTCCCATTCCAATCCTGAGACCCTTCCTATGGCATGAGATGTGATATCCAACTCCTTCCCATTCCAATCCTGAGACCCGTCCTATACCATGAGATGTGATATCTCAATGCTTCTAATACCAAACCTTAGACTGTCCTATAACATGAGATGTGATATCTCAATGCTTCTAATAACAAACCTGAGACCCTTCCTATAACATGAGATGTGATATCCAATTCCTTCCCATTCCAATCCTGAGACCCTTCCTATAACATGAGATGTGATATCCAACTCCTTCCCAATCCAATCCTGAGACCCTTCCGATAGCATGAGATATATCTCAATGCTTCTAATACCAAACCACAGACCCATCCTATATATTGAGATGTGATATCCAAATCCTTCCCCTTCCAAACCTGAGACCCTTCCTTTAGCATGAGATGTGATATCCAACTCCTTCCCATTCCAATCCTGAGACCCGTCCTATACCATGAGATATGATATCTCAATGCTTCTAATACCAAACCTGAGACTGTCCTATAACATGAGATGTGATATCTCAATGCTTCTAATACCAAACCTGAGACCCTTCCTATAGCATGAGATGTGATATCCAACTCCTTCCCATTCCAATCCTGAGACCCGTCCTACTATGAGATGTTATATCTCAATGCTTATAATACCAATCCTGAGACTGTCCTATAACATGAGATGTGATATCTCAATGCTTCTAATAACAAACCTGAGACCCTTCCTATAACATGAGATGTGATATCCAAGTCCTTCCCATTCCAATCTTGAGACCCTTCCTATAACATGAGATGTGATATCCAACTCCTTCCCAATCCAATCCTGAGACCCTTCCGATAGCGTGAGATATGATATCTCAATGCTTCTAATACCAAACCACAGACCCGTCCTATAACTTGAGATGTGATATCCAAATCCTTCCCCTTCCAAACCTGAGACCCTTCCTTTAGCATGAGATGTGATATCCAACTCCTTCCCATTCCAATCCTGAGACCCTTCTTATAGCATGAGATGTGATATCCCAATGCTTCTACCAAACCTGAGACCCTTCCTATAGCATGAGATATGATATCCAACTCTTCCCATCCAATCCTGAGACCCTTCCAATAGCATGAGATGTGATATCTCAATGCTTCTAATACCAAACCGGAGACCCTCCCTATAGCGTGAGATGTGATATCAAAGTCCTTTCCATTCCAATCCTATACCCTTCCTATAACATGAGATGTGATATCCAACTCTTCCCATCCAATCCTGAGACCCTTCCTATAACATGAGATGTGATATCCAACTCCTTCCCAATCCAATCCTGAGACCCTTCTGATAGCATGATATGTGCTATCTTAATGCTTCTAGCAAACCTGAGACCTTCCCATGGCATGAGATGTAATATCAAACTCCTTCCCATTCCAATCCTGAGACCCTTCCTATAGCATGAGATGTGATATCTCAATGCTTCTACCAAACCTGAGACCCTTCCTATAGCATGAGATGTGTTATCCACCTCCTTCCAATTCCAACCTGTGACCCTTCCTATAGCATGAGATGGGATATCCAACTCCTTCCCGATCCATTCCTGAGATCCTTCCGATAGCATGAGATGTGATATCTTAATGCTTCTACCATACCTGAGACCTTTCTATGGCATGAGATGTGATATCAAACTCCTTCCCATTCCAATCCTAAGACCCTTCCTATGGCATGAGATGTGATATCCAACTCTTCCATCCAATCCTGAGACCCTTCCTATAACATGAGATGTGATATCCAACACCTTCCCAATCCAATCCTGAGACCCTTCCGATAGCATGAGATGTGATATCCAACTCCTTCCAATTCCAACCTGTGACCCTTCCTATAGCATGAGATGGGATATCCAAGTCCTTCCCGATCCAATCCTGAGACCCTTCCGATAGCATGAGATGTGATATCTTAATGCTTCTACCATACCTGAGACCTTCCTATGGCATGAGATGTGATATCAAACTCCTTCCCATTCCAATCCTGAGACCCTTCCTATGGCATGAGATGTGATATCCAACTCCTTCCCATTCCAATCCTGAGACCCGTCCTATACCATGAGATATGATATCTCAATGCTTCTAATACCAAACCTGAGACTGTCCTATAACATGAGATGTGATATCTCAATGCTTCTAATACCAAACCTGAGACCCTTCCTATAGCATGAGATGTGATATCCAAATCTTCCCATCCGATCCTGAGACCCTTCCTATAACATGAGATGTGATATCCAACTCCTTCCCAATCCAATCCTGAGACCCTTCCAATAGCATGAGATGTGATATCTCAATGCTTCTAATACCAAACCTAAGACCCTCCCTATAGCGTGAGATGTGATATCAAAGTCCTTTACATTCCAATCCTGATACCCTTCCTATAACATGAGATGTGATATCCAACTCTTCCCATCCAATCCTGAGACCCTTCCTATAACATGAGATGTGATATCCAACTCCTTCACAATCCAATCCTGAGACCCTTCCGATAGCATGAGATGTGATATCTCAATGCTTCTAATACCAAACCTGAGACCCTCCCTATAGCGTGAGATGTGATAAAGTCCTTCCCATTCCAATCCTGATACCCTTCCTATAACATGAGATGTGATATCCAACTCCTTCCAATTCCAACCTGTGACCCTTCCCATAGCATGAGATGCGATATCCAACTCCTTCCCAATCCAATCCTGAGACCCTTCTGATAGCATGAGATGTGATATCTTAATGCTTCTAGCAAACCTGAGACCTTCCCATGGCATGAGATGTGATATCAAACTCCTTCCCATTCCAATCCTGAGACCCTTCCTATAGCATGAGATGTGATATCCAACTCCTTCCCATTCCAATCCTGAGACCCGTCCTATATTATGAGATGTTATATCTCAATGCTTCTAATACCAAACCTGAGACTGTCCTATAACATGAGATGTGATATCTCAATGCTTCTAATAACAAACCTGAGACCCTTCCTATAACATGAGATCTGATATCCAAATCCTTCCCCTTCCAAACCTGAGACCCTTCCTTTAGCATGAGATGTGATATCCAGCTCCTTCTCATTCCAATCCTGAGACCCTTCCGATAGCATGAGATGTAATATCTCAATGCTTCTAATATCAAAACTGAGACCCTCCCTATAGCATGAGATGTGATATCTAAGTCCTTCCCATTCCAATCCTGAGACCCTTCGGATAGCAGAGATGTGATATCTCAATGCTTATACCAAACCTGAGACCCTTCCTATAACATGAGATGTGATATCCAAATCCTTCCCATTCCATTCCTGAGACCCTTCCTATAGCATGAGATGTGATATCCAACTCCTTCCCATTCCAATCCTGAGACCCGTCCTATACCATGAGATATGATATCTCAATGCTTCTAATACCAAACCTGAGACTGTCCTATAACATGAGATGTGATATCTCAATGCTTCTAATAACAAACCTGAGACTGTCCTATAACATGAGATATGATATATCAATGCTTCTAATACCAAAACCACAGACCCATCCTATAACTTCAGATGTGATATCCAAATCCTTCCCCTTCCAAACCTGAGACCCTTCCTTTATCATGAGATGTGATATCCAACTCGTTCCCATTCCAATCCTGAGACCCTTCCTATAGCATGAGATGTGATATCCCAATGCTTCTACCAAACCTGAGACCCTTCGTATAGCATGAGATGTGATATCCAACTCTTCCCATCCAATCCTGAGACCCTTCCTATAACATGAGATGTGATATCCAACTCCTTCAAAATCCAATCCTGAGACCCTTCCGATAGCATGAGATGTGATATCTCAATGCTTCTAATACCAAACCTGAGACCCTCCCTATAGCGTGAGATGTGATAAAGTCCTTCCCATTCCAATCCTGATACCCTTCCTATAACATGAGATGTGATATCCAACTCCTTCCAATTCCAACCTGTGACCCTTCCCATAGCATGAGATGCGATATCCAACTCCTTCCCAATCCAATCCTGAGACCCTTCTGATAGCATGAGATGTGATATCTTAATGCTTCTAGCAAACCTGAGACCTTCCCATGGCATGAGATGTGATATCAAACTCCTTCCCATTCCAATCCTGAGACCCTTCCTATAACATGAGATGTGATATCCAACTCCTTCCCAATCCAATCCTGAGACTCTTCCGATAGCATGAGATGTGATATCTCAATGCTTCTAATACCAAACCTGAGACCCTCCCTATAGCGTGAGATGTGATATCAAAGTCCTTCCCATTCCAATCCTGATACCCTTCCTATAACTTGAGATGTGATATCCAACTCCTTCCAATTCCAACCTGTGACCCTTCCCATAGCATGAGATGCGATATCCAACTCCTTCCCAATCCAATCCTGGACCCTTCCGATAGCATGAGATGTGATATCTCAATGCTTCTACCAAACCTGAGACCCTACCTATAGCATGATATGTGATATCCAACTCCTTCCCATTCCAATCCTGAGACCCGTCCTTTACTATGAGATGTTATATCTCAATGCTTCTAATACCAAACCTGAGACTGTCCTATAACATGAGATGTGATATCCAACTACTTCCCAATCCAATCCTGAGACCCTTCCAATAGCATGAGATATGATATCTCAATGCTTCTAATAGCAAACCACAGACCCATCCTATAACATGAGATGTGATATCCAACTCCTTCCCAATCCAATCCTGAGACCCTTTCGATAGCATGAGATATGATATCTCAATGCTTCTAATACCAAACCACAGACCCGTCCTATAAATTGTAATGTGATATCCAAATCCTTCCCCTTCCAAACCTGAGACCCTTCCTTTAGCATGAGATGTGATATCCAACTCCTTCCCATTCCAATCCTGAGACCCGTCCTATACCCTGAGATATGATATCTCAATGCTTCTAATACCAAATCTGAGACTGTCCTATAACATGAGATGTGATATCTCAATGCTTCTAATAACAAAACTGAGAGCCATCCTATAACATGAGATGTGATATCCAACTCCTTCCCAATCCAATCCTGAGACCCTTCCGATAGCATGAGATATGATATCTCAATGCTTCTAATACCAAACCACAGACCCGTCCTATAACTTGAGATGTGATATCCAAATCCTTCCGCTTCCAAACCTGTGACCCTTCCTTTAGCATGAGATGTGATATCCAACTCCTTCCCAATCCAATCCTGAGACCCTTCCGATAGCATGAGATATATCTCAATGCTTCTAATACCAAACCACAGACCCATCCTATATATTGAGATGTGATATCCAAATCCTTCCCCTTCCAAACCTGAGACCCTTCCTTTAGCATGAGATGTGATATCCAACTCCTTCCCATTCCAATCCTGAGACCCGTCCTATACCATGAGATATGATATCTCAATGCTTCTAATACCAAACCTGAGACTGTCCTATAACATGAGATGTGATATCTCAATGCTTCTAATACCAAACCTGAGACCCTTCCTATAGCATGAGATGTGAAATCCAACTCCTTCCCATTCCAATCCTGAGACCCGTCCTACTATGAGATGTTATATCTCAATGCTTCTAATACCAATCCTGAGACTGTCCTATAACATGAGATGTGATATCTCAATGCTTCTAATAACAAACCTGAGACCCTTCCTATAACATGAGATGTGATATCCAAGTCCTTCCCATTCCAATCTTGAGACCCTTCCTATAACATGAGATGTGATATCCAACTCCTTCCCAATCCAATCCTGAGACCCTTCCGATAGCGTGAGATATGATATCTCAATGCTTCTAATACCAAACCACAGACCCGTCCTATAACTTGAGATGTGATATCCAAATCCTTCCCCTTCCAAACCTGAGACCCTTCCTTTAGCATGAGATGTGATATCCAACTCCTTCCCATTCCAATCCTGAGACCCTTCTTATAGCATGAGATGTGATATCCCAATGCTTCTACCAAACCTGAGACCCTTCCTATAGCATGAGATATGATATCCAACTCTTCCCATCCAATCCTGAGACCCTTCCAATAGCATGAGATGTGATATCTCAATGCTTCTAATACCAAACCGGAGACCCTCCCTATAGCGTGAGATGTGATATCAAAGTCCTTTCCATTCCAATCCTATACCCTTCCTATAACATGAGATGTGATATCCAACTCTTCCCATCCAATCCTGAGACCCTTCCTATAACATGAGATGTGATATCCAACTCCTTCCCGATCCAATCCTGAGACCCTTCTGATAGCATGATATGTGATATCTTAATGCTTCTAGCAAACCTGAGACCTTCCCATGGCATGAGATGTGATATCAAACTCCTTCCCATTCCAATCCTGAGACCCTTCCTATAGCATGAGATGTGATATCTCAATGCGTCTACCAAACCTGAGACCCTTCCTATAGCATGAGATGTGATATCCACCTCCTTCCAATTCCAACCTGTGACCCTTCCTATAGCATGAGATGGGATATCCAACTCCTTCCCGATCCATTCCTGAGACCCTTCCGATAGCATGAGATGTGATATCTTAATGCTTCTACCATACCTGAGACCTTTCTATGGCATGAGATGTGATATCAAACTCCTTCTCATTCCAATCCTGAGACCCTTCCTATGGCATGAGATGTGATATCCAACTCTTCCATCCAATCCTGAGACCCTTCCTATAACATGAGATGTGATATCCAACACCTTCCCAATCCAATCCTGAGACCCTTCCGATAGCATGAGATGTGATATCCAACTCCTTCCAATTCCAACCTGTGACCCTTCCTATAGCATGAGATGGGATATCCAAGTCCTTCCCGATCCAATCCTGAGACCCTTCCGATAGCATGAGATGTGATATCTTAATGCTTCTACCATACCTGAGACCTTCCTATGGCATGAGATGTGATATCAAACTCCTTCCCATTCCAATCCTGAGACCCTTCCTATGGCATGAGATGTGATATCCAACTCCTTCCCATTCCAATCCTGAGACCCGTCCTATACCATGAGATGTGATATCTCAATGCTTCTAATACCAAACCTTAGACTGTCCTATAACATGAGATGTGATATCTCAATGCTTCTAATAACAAACCTAAGACCCTTCCTATAACATGAGATGTGATATCCAATTCCTTCCCATTCCAATCCTGAGACCCTTCCTATAACATGAGATGTGATATCCAACTCCTTCCCAATCCAATCCTGAGACCCTTCCGATAGCATGAGATATATCTCAATGCTTCTAATACCAAACCACAGACCCATCCTATATATTGAGATGTGATATCCAAATCCTTCCCCTTCCAAACCTGAGACCCTTCCTTTAGCATGAGATGTGATATCCAACTCCTTCCCATTCCAATCCTGAGACCCGTCCTATACCATGAGATATGATATCTCAATGCTTCTAATACCAAACCTGAGACTGTCCTATAACATGAGATGTGATATCTCAATGCTTCTAATACCAAACCTGAGACCCTTCCTATAGCATGAGATGTGATATCCAAATCTTCCCATCCAATCCTGAGACCCTTCCTATAACATGAGATGTGATATCCAACTCCTTCCCAATCCAATCCTGAGACCCTTCCAATAGCATGAGATGTGATATCTCAATGCTTCTAATACCAAACCTAAGACCCTCCCTATAGCGTGAGATGTGATATCAAAGTCCTTTACATTCCAATCCTGATACCCTTCCTATAACATGAGATGTGATATCCAACTCTTCCCATCCAATCCTGAGACCCTTCCTATAACATGAGATGTGATATCCAACTCCTTCACAATCCAATCCTGAGACCCTTCCGATAGCATGAGATGTGATATCTCAATGCTTCTAATACCAAACCTGAGACCCTCCCTATAGCGTGAGATGTGATAAAGTCCTTCCCATTCCAATCCTGATACCCTTCCTATAACATGAGATGTGATATCCAACTCCTTCCAATTCCAACCTGTGACCCTTCCCATAGCATGAGATGCGATATCCAACTCCTTCCCAATCCAATCCTGAGACCCTTCTGATAGCATGAGATGTGATATCTTAATGCTTCTAGCAAACCTGAGACCTTCCCATGGCATGAGATGTGATATCAAACTCCTTCCCATTCCAATCCTGAGACCCTTCCTATAGCATGAGATGTGATATCCAACTCCTTCCCATTCCAATCCTGAGACCCGTCCTATATTATGAGATGTTATATCTCAATGCTTCTAATACCAAACCTGAGACTGTCGTATAACATGAGATGTGATATCTCAATGCTTCTAATAACAAACCTGAGACCCTTCCTATAACATGAGATCTGATATCCAAATCCTTCCCCTTCCAAACCTGAGACCCTTCCTTTAGCATGAGATGTGATATCCAGCTCCTTCTCATTCCAATCCTGAGACCCTTCCGATAGCATGAGATGTAATATCTCAATGCTTCTAATATCAAAACTGAGACCCTCCCTATAGCATGAGATGTGATATCTAAGTCCTTCCCATTCCAATCCTGAGACCCTTCGGATAGCAGAGATGTGATATCTCAATGCTTATACCAAACCTGAGACCCTTCCTATAACATGAGATGTGATATCCAAATCCTTCCCATTCCATTCCTGAGACCCTTCCTATAGCATGAGATGTGATATCCAACTCCTTCCCATTCCAATCCTGAGACCCGTCCTATACCATGAGATATGATATCTCAATGCTTCTAATACCAAACCTAAGACCCTCCCTATAGCGTGAGATGTGATATCAAAGTCCTTTACATTCCAATCCTGATACCCTTCCTATAACATGAGATGTGATATCCAACTCTTCCCATCCAATCCTGAGACCCTTCCTATAACATGAGATGTGATATCCAATTCCTTCACAATCCAATCCTGAGACACTTCCTATAACATGAGATGTGATATCCAATTCCTTCCCATTCCAATCCTGATACCCTTCCTATAACATGAGATGTGATATCCAACTCCTTCCAATTCCAACCTGTGACCCTTCCCATAGCATGAGATGCGATATCCAACTCCTTCCCAATCCAATCCTGAGACCCTTCTGATAGCATGAGATGTGATATCTTAATGCTTCTAGCAAACCTGAGACCTTCCCATGGCATGAGATGTGATATCAAACTCCTTCCCATTCCAATCCTGAGACCCTTCCTATAGCATGAGATGTGATATCCAACTCCTTCCCATTCCAATCCTGAGACCCGTCCTATATTATGAGATGTTATATATCTCAATGCTTCTAATACCAAACCTGAGACTGTCCTATAACATGAGATGTGATATCTCAATGCTTCTAATCACAAACCTGAGACCCTTCCTATAACATGAGATCTGATATCCAAATCCTTCCCCTTCCAAACCTGAGACCCTTCCTTTAGCATGAGATGTGATATCCAGCACCTTCTCATTCCAATCCTGAGACCCTTCCGATAGCATGAGATGTAATATCTCAATGCTTCTAATATCAAAACTGAGACCCTCCCTATAGCATGAGATGTGATATCTAAGTCCTTCCCATTCCAATCCTGAGACCCTTCGGATAGCAGAGATGTGATATCTCAATGCTTATACCAAACCTGAGACCCTTCCTATAACATGAGATGTGATATCCAAATCCTTCCCATTCCATTCCTGAGACCCTTCCTATAGCATGAGATGTGATATCCAACTCCTTCCCATTCCAATCCTGAGACCCGTCCTATACCATGAGATATGATATCTCAATGCTTCTAATACCAAACCTGAGACTGTCCTATAACATGAGATGTGATATCTCAATGCTTCTAATAACAAACCTGAGACTGTCCTATAACATGAGATATGATATATCAATGCTTCTAATACCAAAACCACAGACCCATCCTATAACTTCAGATGTGATATCCAAATCCTTCCCCTTCCAAACCTGAGACCCTTCCTTTATCATGAGATGTGATATCCAACTCGTTCCCATTCCAATCCTGAGACCCTTCCTATAGCATGAGATGTGATATCCCAATGCTTCTACCAAACCTGAGACCCTTCGTATAGCATGAGATGTGATATCCAACTCTTCCCATCCAATCCTGAGACCCTTCCTATAACATGAGATGTGATATCCAACTCCTTCACAATCCAATCCTGAGACCCTTCCGATAGCATGAGATGTGATATCTCAATGCTTCTAATACCAAACCTGAGACCCTCCCTATAGCGTGAGATGTGATATCAAAGTCTTTCCCATTCCAATCCTGATACCCTTCCTATAACTTGAGATGTGATATCCAACTCTTTCCAATTCCAACCTGTGACCCTTCCCATAGCATGAGATGCGATATCCAACTCCTTCCCAATCCAATCCTGAGACCCTTCTGATAGCATGAGATGTGATATCTTAATGCTTCTAGCAAACCTGAGACCTTCCCATGGCATGAGATGTGATATCAAACTCCTTCCCATTCCAATCCTGAGACCCTTCCTATAGCATGAGATGTGATATCCAACTCCTTCCCATTCCAATCCTGAGACCCGTCCTATATTATGAGATGTTATATCTCAATGCTTCTAATACCAAACCTGAGACTGTCCTATAACATGAGATGTGATATCTCAATGCTTCTAATAACAAACCTGAGACCCTTCCTATAACATGAGATCTGATATCCAAATCCTTCCCCTTCCAAACCTGAGACCCTTCCTTTAGCATGAGATGTGATATCCAGCTCCTTCTCATTCCAATCCTGAGACCCTTCCGATAGCATGAGATGTAATATCTCAATGCTTCTAATATCAAAACTGAGACCCTCCCTATAGCATGAGATGTGATATCTAAGTCCTTCCCATTCCAATCCTGAGACCCTTCGGATAGCAGAGATGTGATATCTCAATGCTTATACCAAACCTGAGACCCTTCCTATAACATGAGATGTGATATCCAAATCCTCCCCATTCCATTCCTGAGACCCTTCCTATAGCATGAGATGTGATATCCAACTCCTTCCCATTCCAATCCTGAGACCCGTCCTATACCATGAGATATGATATCTCAATGCTTCTAATACCAAACCTAAGACCCTCCCTATAGCGTGAGATGTGATATCAAAGTCCTTTACATTCCAATCCTGATACCCTTCCTATAACATGAGATGTGATATCCAACTCTTCCCATCCAATCCTGAGACCCTTCCTATAACATGAGATGTGATATCCAACTCCTTCACAATCCAATCCTGAGACCCTTCCGATAGCATGAGATGTGATATCTCAATGCTTCTAATACCAAACCTGAGACCCTCCCTATAGCGTGAGATGTGATAAAGTCCTTCCCATTCCAATCCTGATACCCTTCCTATAACATGAGATGTGATATCCAACTCCTTCCAATTCCAACCTGTGACCCTTCCCATAGCATGAGATGCGATATCCAACTCCTTCCCAATCCAATCCTGAGACCCTTCTGATAGCATGAGATGTGATATCTTAATGCTTCTAGCAAACCTGAGACCTTCCCATGGCATGAGATGTGATATCAAACTCCTTCCCATTCCAATCCTGAGACCCTTCCTATAGCATGAGATGTGATATCCAACTCCTTCCCATTCCAATCCTGAGACCCGTCCTATATTATGAGATGTTATATATCTCAATGCTTCTAATACCAAACCTGAGACTGTCCTATAACATGAGATGTGATATCTCAATGCTTCTAATAACAAACCTGAGACCCTTCCTATAACATGAGATCTGATATCCAAATCCTTCCCCTTCCAAACCTGAGACCCTTCCTTTAGCATGAGATGTGATATCCAGCTCCTTCTCATTCCAATCCTGAGACCCTTCCGATAGCATGAGATGTAATATCTCAATGCTTCTAATATAAAAACTGAGACCCTCCCTATAGCATGAGATGTGATATCTAAGTCCTTCCCATTCCAATCCTGAGACCCTTCGGATAGCAGAGATGTGATATCTCAATGCTTATACCAAACCTGAGACCCTTCCTATAACATGAGATGTGATATCCAAATCCTTCCCATTCCATTCCTGAGACCCTTCCTATAGCATGAGATGTGATATCCAACTCCTTCCCATTCCAATCCTGAGACCCGTCCTATACCATGAGATATGATATCTCAATGCTTCTAATACCAAACCTGAGACTGTCCTGTAACATGAGATGTGATATCTCAATGCTTCTAATAACAAACCTGAGACTGTCCTATAACATGAGATATGATATATCAATGCTTCTAATACCAAAACCACAGACCCATCCTATAACTTCAGATGTGATATCCAAATCCTTCCCCTTCCAAACCTGAGACCCTTCCTTTATCATGAGATGTGATATCCAACTCGTTCCCATTCCAATCCTGAGACCCTTCCTATAGCATGAGATGTGATATCCCAATGCTTCTACCAAACCTGAGACCCTTCGTATAGCATGAGATGTGATATCCAACTCTTCCCATCCAATCCTGAGACCCTTCCTATAACATGAGATGTGATATCCAACTCCTTCACAATCCAATCCTGAGACCCTTCCGATAGCATGAGATGTGATATCTCAATGCTTCTAATACCAAACCTGAGACCCTCCCTATAGCGTGAGATGTGATAAAGTCCTTCCCATTCCAATCCTGATACCCTTCCTATAACATGAGATGTGATATCCAACTCCTTCCAATTCCAACCTGTGACCCTTCCCATAGCATCAGATGCGATATCCAACTCCTTCCCAATCCAATCCTGAGACCCTTCTGATAGCATGAGATGTGATATCTTAATGCTTCTAGCAAACCTGAGACCTTCCCATGGCATGAGATGTGATATCAAACTCCTTCCCATTCCAATCCTGAGACCCTTCCTATAACATGAGATGTGATATCCAACTCCTTCCCAATCCAATCCTGAGACCCTTCCGATAGCATGAGATGTGATATCTCAATGCTTCTAATACCAAACCTGAGACCCTCCCTATAGCGTGAGATGTGATATCAAAGTCTTTCCCATTCCAATCCTGATACCCTTCCTATAACTTGAGATGTGATATCCAACTCCTTCCAATTCCAACCTGTGACCCTTCCCATAGCATGAGATGCAATATCCAACTCCTTCCCAATCCAATCCTGGACCCTTCCGATAGCATGAGATGTGATATCTCAATGCTTCTACCAAACCTGAGACCCTTCCTATAGCATGATATGTGATAGCCAACTCCTTCCCATTCCAATCCTGAGACCCGTCCTTTACTATGAGATGTTATATCTCAATGCTTCTAATACCAAACCTGAGACTGTCCTATAACATGAGATGTGATATCCAACTACTTCCCAATCCAATCCTGAGACCCTTCCGATAGCATGAGATATGATATCTCAATGCTTCTAATAGCAAACCACAGACCCATCCTATAACATGAGATGTGATATCCAACTCCTTCCCAATCCAATCCTGAGACCCTTTCGATAGCATGAGATATGATATCTCAATGCTTCTAATACCAAACCACAGACCCGTCCTATAAATTGAGATGTGATATCCAAATCTTTCCCCTTCCAAACCTGAGACCCTTCCTTTAGCATGAGATGTGATATCCAACTCCTTCCCATTCCAATCCTGAGACCCGTCCTATGCCCTGAGATATGATATCTCAATGCTTCTAATACCAAATCTGAGACTGTCCTATAACATGAGATGTGATATCTCAATGCTTCTAATAACAAAACTGAGAGCCATCCTATAACATGAGATGTGATATCCAACTCCTTCCCAATCCAATCCTGAGACCCTTCCGATAGCATGAGATATGATATCTCAATGCTTCTAATACCAAACCACAGACCCGTCCTATAACTTGAGATGTGATATCCAAATCCTTCCGCTTCCAAACCTGTGACCCTTCCTTTAGCATGAGATGTTATATCCAACTCCTTCCCATTCCAATCCTGAGACCCTTCCTATAGCATGAGATGTGATATCCCAATGCTTATACCAAACCTGAGACCCTTCCTATAGCATGAGATGTGATATCTCAATGCTATTAATACCAAACCTGAGATCCTTCCTATAACATGAGATGTGATATCCAACTCCTTCCCAATCCAATCCTGAGACCCTTCCGATAGCATGAGATGTGATATCTCAATGCTTCTAATATCAAACCTGAGACCCTCCCTATAGCATGAGATGTGATATCCAACTCCTTCCCATTCCAATCCTGAGACCCGTCCTACTATGAGATGTTATATCTCAATGCTTCTAATACCAATCCTGAGACTGTCCTATAACATGAGATGTGATATCTCAATGCTTCTAATAACAAACCTGAGACCCTTCCTAAAACATGAGATGTGATATCCAAGTCCTTCCCATTCCAATCTTGAGACCCTTCCTATAACATGAGATGTGATATCCAACTCCTTCCCAATCCAATCCTGAGACCCTTCCGATAGCATGAGATATGATATCTCAATGCTTCTAATACCAAACCACAGACCCGTCCTATAACTTGAGATGTAATATCCAAATCCTTCCCCTTCCAAACCTGAGACCCTTCCTTTAGCATGAGATGTGATATCCAACTCCTTCCCATTCCAATCCTGAGACCCTTCTTATAGCATGAGATGTGATATCCCAATGCTTCTACCAAACCTGAGACCCTTCCTACAGCATGAGATATGATATCCAACTCTTCCCATCCAATCCTGAGACCCTTCCAATAGCATGAGATGTGATATCTCAATGCTTCTAATACCAAACCGGAGACCCTCCCTATAGCGTGAGATGTGATATCAAAGTCCTTTCCATTCCAATCCTGATACCCTTCCTATAACATGAGATGTGATATCCAACTCTTCCCATCCAATCCTGAGACCCTTCCTATAACATGAGATGTGATATCCAACTCCTTCCCAATCCAATCCTGAGACCCTTCCGATAGCATGATATGTGATATCTTAATGCTTCTAGCAAACCTGAGACCTTCCCATGGCATGAGATGTGATATCAAACTCCTTCCCATTCCAATCCTGAGACCCTTCCTATAGCATGAGATGTGATATCTCAATGCTTCTACCAAACCTGAGACCCTTCCTATAGAATGAGATGTGATATCCACCTCCTTCCAATTCCAACCTGTGACCCTTCCTATAGCATGAGATGGGATATCCAACTCCTTCCCGATCCATTCCTGAGACCCTTCCGATAGCATGAGATGTGATATCTTAATGCTTCTACCATACCTGAGACCAGTGTTCCCTCTAAGCTCTGCGCATGTGCGCTTGCCCAGCTTCCTTCTGGATGCCGCTCAGAAGATTTTTAGCAGCGCACATGGACAATTTTTCACCTATTCAAAACTATTTAATAAGGCACAAGCCACATTAATTGAAATTTGCTTTCTCTTAAAATAAGCAACTAGTCTTGATTTTCTGCTAATTTGCTTTACACTACTATGCAGGGGGGACCGTAAACACCTAAAATGCCTAATAGCAAAATACACACAAGAGGTTAAAACGAATATGAAAAACTGGCTCCATGAACACAAGAATCTAACCAAGATATGCCTGGACACATTAACCAAATAATGTTCCCTCCCGACCCATGATTCCTTTTGCAAAAAAACATTTTATTAATTTTCCACACACAAATAACATCAGCAAAAGTAACCATGTTTCACAATATGCAGAACGGACAAATATACAAAATAATATAAGTATCTGAAATATTCCCACCAAGAAATGACTGATCTTAGTGAAACAAATCCAACAAATCATCATGAAAATACAAAAGACATCACAAACACAAAAGACAATACAAAGGACACCACAAATGGAAGGAAGAGGGAGAGGAAGAGAAAAAAAAGAAGAAAAAAAAAAACGCCCCACCAACCTTACTATAAATACTTCTGCCATCAAGACAGTCCACTCTTCGTTTTAATCATAAAGAGTCATAAATGGACCCCACAGTTTTGTATAATCCTCTTCCTTATCCTTATTACGAAAGGAAACCTTATCGAATTGTGCCAAAATATGCAACTCTGCCAACCAATCCTCTACATTGGGCTTTTTTCTCATTTTCCAGATTCTGAGTATCGACTTAATCGCTAACATTATGGCCCTATCAATCCAGCAAGAATGTCTCCTAGCCCTACCACACCTAGCCTTACGGGAAAGCAAAATTACATTTCTCGCTGATCTCCGCAAAAAAATACCAAAAATCAAATAAATCCTATCAATGACCTCCTTCCAAAACGTCTGTACTCTCGGGCAATCCCACAATAAATGCAATAAAGTACCCCTAGCAACATCACAACTCCAACATAAATCATTAGGTCTCAATCCCAATTTAAACATCTTAACTGGCGTCCAATACAACTGCCCAACAACCTTCTGTCTAATTAAGCGTAAACCCATATCCGGACCCAAATTCAAAGCAACCTTCACAAACTTCTTCCAATCCTCATCAGAAATGTCATCTTGAACATCATCCGACCAAATACCTCTCAATCTAGACCAAGCAAAACTGAGTTTCTCATCAATAGGCATTAATTGCATATAAGTACTCGCACAGTATCCCTGACCCTCTAACAACCTACAAAGCTCTGTTTTTTTCCCCAATAGAACCATCAGCCATATCCATCCTCCTATTAATCATAGAAACCATAACTCTGTCCATTCTTTCGAAACCACGCCCCCACCACCTGTCTAGTTGCCACTATCGGAATAAACCTCAATCTCTTATTCTGTAATTGATCCATACTGTATAGACTTCCTCAATCAAAAGGCGCACAAATGTCTCTTTCCATGTGCAGCCAAATTAGGTCATTTGTATTCTGTTCACGAAAATAGTTCGCTTTTTTAAAATAAAAAGGCTTTGTAATATTTGATCAAATCAGGGAACCCAAATACCCCATCCTCAACCTTTTGCAGCAGCATGTACTTCGGAATACGAGGCCGCTTCCCAGGGCCCCACAAAAAAGAAGAAAAGAGTTTTTCAATCTTGACTAACTGTTTTTTATACAACAACAACGGGACAGATTGTAGAACGTATAAGAGCTTTGGTAAGAGGACCATTTTGATCGCATTAATCTTTGCCCATAAATTCAAAGGCAACTTCTCCCACCTCTTAATCAGTAATGACATATTCGTGGCTGCTAAGTCGAAATTAAACTGCAGCAATTTCTTTAAATCCCCAATAATATGTATACCTAAATATTTGACACCCCCGGTGACCATTTACAATTCCATGAATGTAAAACAGTACTATCACATTGGTTGGACAACGGAAAGACCTCAGTTTTCTCCCAATTCACCCTATGACCTGACAGTGCACCCACTTCTAGAAACATAGATTTTATTACATCCCCACAAACTTCAGGATTCGACAGCATTAGGAGCATGTCATCTGCATACGATAAAACTTTAACTTCAACTTTTCCAACCATAATTCCTTTTACAAGTTCACATTGTCTAATATAAGTAGCAAGAGGTTCCAGCGCCAAATCAAACAAAAAAGGTGATAACAGACAGCCTTGTCGTGTGCCCCTCAATAATGGAAACGATTGTGAGATTATCCCATTAACTAATACACGGGCCTTAACATCCTTATGAATACACTCCACCATCTTCATAAAATTTGGGCCAAATCCCATTTTCAACAAAGTAAATTTCAGAAATTTCCAATTTACCCTATCGAATGCTTTCTCAGCATCAAAAAAACTTATAAGATCATTCGAGTCCTTTCCAAAACGATAACCAACCACATTCAACACAGTTCTGATATTATCATAGCCATATCGCCTTGGAATGAAACCCACCTGAGACCCATCAATTAGAACTCCCACATACAATCTTAACCTATTGGCCCAAATCTCTGTGAACATTTTTAGATCTACATTCAACATTGAGATAGGCATGTAGTTCCCACACCTGGTATGATCTCTATTAGGAATAACAACAATCGATGCCTCCTTCATTGATTCACACATCTCCCCTGATGCCATAAATTCATTATAAAGTATGCACAGAATGGGTGCCAACTGAGCATTACATTTTTTATAAAATTCCAAGACTATACCATCAGGACTCAGCGATTTCCCATCTTTCAATTGCGATATGGCAGCAGTAACCTCCTCAACATCAATTGCAGAGTCCAGTAAAGTCTACCTCTCCACAGTTAGTTTGGAGAGGGAAATCTTCCCAAAATGTTTTTCTAAACAATGAACAGTAGGATCACAGTCGTCCCTATACAGTGTTTCATAGAAATTCTTGAAATATTCACTTGCTTCAAATAAAACAACCCTTTACTTGCCAAATGTTGAATATGTGCTGTCAATTCTGCCTCTGTATTATGCAATTTCTGTTTCTTTAGACCCGAATCATCAACAGCACAAACCTTCTGCAAATCATTGACGTGCACCTCTAACTTTTTAACCACTTCCTGATTATTCTTTTTCGCATGGGTAACCCTACTTATCAATTCGCCCCGCAATACCGCCTTAAAACTGTCCCAAACAGACTTAATACCAACCGAATTCATATTTTCTTCAAAGTAGCACCCAATAAATGTATCCAAGCCCTCTGTAACTAAAATATCGTCAAGTGTGGCAGCTTGCATTCTCCACCTTCTTGTTTTATCACCCACAGTGCCCAAAAGCAGCTGTAGATCTAACAAAGCATGATCAGAAATAGCCCTCTCCGGTATATTCGCGGCGACCGTCTTGACTACACAAGGTGTCACTAACAAAGAAATAATCAATTCTCGAGTATGAGGCATGAACTGGTGAATAAAAGGAGAATTCCATCTCATCAGCATGAAGCACCCTCCATATATCTACAAGTTTGTACTTAAACAAAAATACCCTCAATTCCTCACTAATCCTTTCATTATAATACCTACATTCCGACTTCCGGTCCTTATTATTATTCATCACAATGTTAAAATCACCCCCTAACGCAACAATTCACCCTCCATACCATCCAGCAGGAGGCCCAGTTGACTGAGAAAAGATCCAGCCGGCGAGCACGGTGCATACACAGTGCCAATTGTCAATTTCTTGCCATCGTGAAGTACATCAAGTAATATAATTCTACCTTCCTCATCCATAACCGTCTTCTCAACCTTAATAGGAAGGCCTCTCTTAAACAATATACACACTCCTCTAGATCTAGAATCATAAGAATTCGAGATTACCCTCAAGTATCTGGAATTGGACAAATATCGCTCATTCTGCTTATCCAAATGAGTTTCTTGAAGAATTACATCAGCTCTACTTCTCCACAATCTTGCCAAAACCTTGTGCCTTTTAACAGCATTACCAATCCCCTTAACATTCCATGAAACAAATGTCAAAGCAACCATGATGCAAAATCCTGTTCCAGCACAATTATGCAGTATCTCTCGAATTCAAAAAGCAGGGCCTGAAAAATGAAAAAAAACAAGTGAGGAAAAAGTAAACACAATGACGAAAGACACACAAACAAACAAAAAGCAAAAGTCTTGCATAACATTTCCATTCCAGTAAACACCAGACTCAAAATCAGCATAATTATATACATAAAAAACAACATTCTGAACTATATCCACCAGAAACGAAACCCCATGCCCAAACAATATAAGTGTAACAATTAATATAATTCCTATGATAAGCAAGATCATTTGAACTCCCATATCATTTCTAATGCCACATGTCAATCGACCCATGATTGCAGCACATTTTGACCTTATGACTCTGCCCTGTAACACATTAATATAGTACATGACAACCTTGACTCCTGCTCTCTTAGCTCTGTGACAGCAGACGTGTACCTACATCCACTTGTTTTATGTTTGTTGTAATATGAATATGAATAACGTTCAGATGTCAATTTCTGTTACTCATTGTGGCTTACCAAAAGCGTCACCCACACGATACATTTGAACTACCGACCTAAATATTGGATACTCATTGTAAGTAAGCAGGCTACCTGGATGTGTAACCTTAGCCCATACTTCCTCTTCTTTGTACATATGTCACGCAAGTGCTTTGAAGCGGCCCCCTTGCAAGTTAACACATTATGAAACTCAAATATTAATTTGCCCTGTAAGGCTTTTGTGAAGACAAATGTGATGCTCAGCCTCTCTTACTTTAGCATTGCTAACATTACCCTATAAGTGGAGAGCAACATTGCAATATCATTTACTTTGTCTACAATCGATAATGGGTATGGACTATGCTTGGGATTACTCATCCATAGTATCAGGGCACCGGATATTCAGACAGGTGAGTGCTTTTCGCACAATCTGCCTCGGTTCCAAGTGTTCAGAGATCCTTTGGGCATAGACCGTCACACATTATATAGAAACTCGCTGCCATGCAAAAACAGTTTGACTGAGCACTGTTTAATCCTACACAATGATATAAGGTTGGGGTATGTTGTAAACAATCTTGTATGCACTGCAAAAGAATTGCGTACATGCAGAGTCAGGACATTCTTAAAATGCATATAATATGTTGAGACATTAAATATGCCTTGCTTGCAAAGTATTATGGGCCTGCAAATATCCCAGCCAGTGTTTACTGCTACAATCCCTCACTTTTTACAGTGCTCTATCAGCTAGTATTGGAGGCTAGCACAGGGGCCGGGGAAGGGTATGGGTGGAAGAGCACAGGTCATCACTCCTTACGGATGATCAAAGCAGCACATTTCAAAAACTGTTTTGGCAGTACACTGAAGGAAATGTGTTGCTTGTTTGCTAAAGGATAGGAAATTCTAGTACCCGTCTAAACGGGACCTTCTTCTTTCTATGCTCAGCTGCTGAAGGCTTTCAAAATATAACCATGTGCTCTGTATCGTCTCTAGCATCTCCCTGCATCTTATTTAACTTATAACATAGAATTCATGAAGAGGGATCCATAGTTACAGAAGAAGGGACTCAAATCTGTCAAATCTCTTGAGATTTGATTCCATTAATTTAAAAGGCATATATATGTGATTTTCTTACACAGGGATCCATAATAAACCTCAATAAAGCCCTTGTTTAATTTGTCTAGACTCTGGTGCGGAAGGGTGGGCAAAACTATAGACTACATTATGTTCCCTGTCATTTCACTTTCTATGTCAGGGTAACAAGCAGGGCTCTAATCAGATGTTGCTCCCTACTTGGAGTCGAATGATTTTTCAGGGAGTAAAAAAGTAATTAGCTTTGCCAATAGGGATACTTTTTGCTTATTAAAAGATTTTCTTCCCCTTACAATGTCTGTTGAGATCAGGCATTAATTTTAAGTTCCTTCCTATGCCACTGCTCTACTGGTCACTAATTCATAAAAATATCAGTGGAGCTTTGTAGGTTGAAGCAACAAAATGTTCATTGTTTCTCGTTTTTGTTGGGCACGCTTTCATTTATTTTTAGAGAGTAAAAATGGATGGTGTATATGTCGCTCAGCTCTAAGGCTGGTGTTATCACTACCCAAAGGACAACGTAATGTGGATAGTAAGCAGAGGCACAGGAATATTTGATCACCATATTCTGATGTGCAATTATTCTGATGCGATCATCCTTACACAAATTATTAGAAGTATGTTCTCCTGGCCGTTGAATTACTTCATTAAAGTGGCACTTAAACTCCTATCAGAATTTCTTTTGACACATTGCTTTTAATTGCCATTAATCCATCGGCAGATGTGTTCTGTCTGAATTTCTTGACAGCCACATCAGTTTAAGACGAGATATTTTAGCCTATGTGTTTGCCAAAAGTGTTGTAAGATTTGTCAAGAATTGCAGTGGCTGCAAAGAGGAAATTCCTTTCCAAACTCTCTTCTGCAATGGTAGTTCACTAAATACGCATGCTCACAAAGTGGCTTACCACATTAGTCAGTTGCGCACATGGAAAATAATGTGCGCACAACAGCAAACCAGTTCCGCACATAGAGAAAAATAATTAGAGGGAACATTGCCTGAGACCTTCCTATGGCATGAGATGTGATATCAAACTCCTTCCCATTCCAATCCTGAGACCCTTCCTATGGCATGAGATGTGATATCCAACTCTTCCATCCAATCCTGAGACCCTTCCTATAACATGAGATGTGATATCCAACTCCTTCCCAATCCAATCCTGAGACCCTTCCGATAGCATGATATGTGATATCTTAATGCTTCTAGCAAACCTGAGACCTTCCCATGGCATGAGATGTGATATCAAACTCCTTCCCATTCCAATCCTGAGACCCTTCCTATAGCATGAGATGTGATATCTCAATGCTTCTACCAAACCTGAGACCCTTCCTATAGAATGAGATGTGATATCCACCTCCTTCCAATTCCAACCTGTGACCCTTCCTATAGCATGAGATGGGATATCCAACTCCTTCCCGATCCATTCCTGAGACCCTTCCGATAGCATGAGATGTGATATCTTAATGCTTCTACCATACCTGAGACCTTCCTATGGCATGAGATGTGATATCAAACTCCTTCCCATTCCAATCCTGAGACCCTTCCTATGGCATGAGATGTGATATCCAACTCCTTCCCATTCCAATCCTGAGACCCGTCCTATACCATGAGATGTGATATCTAAATGCTTCTAATACCAAACCTTAGACTGTCCTATAACATGAGATGTGATATCTCAATGCTTCTAATAACAAACCTGAGACCCTTCCTATAACATGAGATGTGATATCCAATTCCTTCCCATTCCAATCCTGAGACCCTTCCTATAACATGAGATGTGATATCCAACTCCTTCCCAATCCAATCCTGAGACCCTTCCGATAGCATGAGATATATCTCAATGCTTCTAATACCAAACAACAGACCCATCCTATATATTGAGATGTGATATCCAAATCCTTCCCCTTCCAAACCTGAGACCCTTCCTTTAGCATGAGATGTGATATCCAACTCCTTCCCATTCCAATCCTGAGACCCGTCCTATACCATGAGATATGATATCTCAATGCTTCTAATACCAAACCTGAGACTGTCCTATAACATGAGATGTGATATCTCAATGCTTCTAATACCAAACCTGAGACCCTTCCTATAGCATGAGATGTGATATCCAACTCCTTCCCATTCCAATCCTGAGACCCGTCCTACTATGAGATGTTATATCTCAATGCTTCTAATACCAATCCTGAGACTGTCCTATAACATGAGATGTGATATCTCAATGCTTCTAATAACAAACCTGAGACCCTTCCTATAACATGAGATGTGATATCCAAGTCCTTCCCATTCCAATCTTGAGACCCTTCCTATAACATGAGATGTGATATCCAACTCCTTCCCAATCCAATCCTGAGACCCTTCCGATAGCGTGAGATATGATATCTCAATGCTTCTAATACCAAACCACAGACCCGTCCTATAACTTGAGATGTGATATCCAAATCCTTCCCCTTCCAAACCTGAGACCCTTCCTTTAGCATGAGATGTGATATCCAACTCCTTCCCATTCCAATCCTGAGACCCTTCTTATAGCATGAGATGTGATATCCCAATGCTTCTACCAAACCTGAGACCCTTCCTATAGCATGAGATATGATATCCAACTCTTCCCATCCAATCCTGAGACCCTTCCAATAGCATGAGATGTGATATCTCAATGCTTCTAATACCAAACCGGAGACCCTCCCTATAGCGTGAGATGTGATATCAAAGTCCTTTCCATTCCAATCCTATACCCTTCCTATAACATGAGATGTGATATCCAACTCTTCCCATCCAATCCTGAGACCCTTCCTATAACATGAGATGTGATATCCAACTCCTTCCCAATCCAATCCTGAGACCCTTCTGATAGCATGATATGTGATATCTTAATGCTTCTAGCAAACCTGAGACCTTCCCATGGCATGAGATGTGATATCAAACTCCTTCCCATTCCAATCCTGAGACCCTTCCTATAGCATGAGATGTGATATCTCAATGCTTCTACCAAACCTGAGACCCTTCCTATAGCATGAGATGTGATATCCACCTCCTTCCAATTCCAACCTGTGACCCTTCCTATAGCATGAGATGGGATATCCAACTCCTTCCCGATCCATTCCTGAGACCAGTGTTCCCTCTAAGCTCTGCGCATGTGCGCTTGCCCAGCTTCCTTCTGGATGCCGCTCAGAAGATTTTTAGCAGCGCACATGGACAATTTTTCACCTATTCAAAACTATTTAATAAGGCACAAGCCACATTAATTGAAATTTGCTTTCTCTTAAAATAAGCAACTAGTCTTGATTTTCTGCTAATTTGCTTTACACTACTATGCAGGGGGGACCGTAAACACCTAAAATGCCTAATAGCAAAATACACACAAGAGGTTAAAACGAATATGAAAAACTGGCTCCATGAACACAAGAATCTAACCAAGATATGCCTGGACACATTAACCAAATAATGTTCCCTCCCGACCCATGATTCCTTTTGCAAAAAAACATTTTATTAATTTTCCACACACAAATAACATCAGCAAAAGTAACCATGTTTCACAATATGCAGAACGGACAAATATACAAAATAATATAAGTATCTGAAATATTCCCACCAAGAAATGACTGATCTTAGTGAAACAAATCCAACAAATCATCATGAAAATACAAAAGACATCACAAACACAAAAGACAATACAAAGGACACCACAAATGGAAGGAAGAGGGAGAGGAAGAGAAAAAAAAGAAGAAAAAAAAAAACGCCCCACCAACCTTACTATAAATACTTCTGCCATCAAGACAGTCCACTCTTCGTTTTAATCATAAAGAGTCATAAATGGACCCCACAGTTTTGTATAATCCTCTTCCTTATCCTTATTACGAAAGGAAACCTTATCGAATTGTGCCAAAATATGCAACTCTGCCAACCAATCCTCTACATTGGGCTTTTTTCTCATTTTCCAGATTCTGAGTATCGACTTAATCGCTAACATTATGGCCCTATCAATCCAGCAAGAATGTCTCCTAGCCCTACCACACCTAGCCTTACGGGAAAGCAAAATTACATTTCTCGCTGATCTCCGCAAAAAAATACCAAAAATCAAATAAATCCTATCAATGACCTCCTTCCAAAACGTCTGTACTCTCGGGCAATCCCACAATAAATGCAATAAAGTACCCCTAGCAACATCACAACTCCAACATAAATCATTAGGTCTCAATCCCAATTTAAACATCTTAACTGGCGTCCAATACAACTGCCCAACAACCTTCTGTCTAATTAAGCGTAAACCCATATCCGGACCCAAATTCAAAGCAACCTTCACAAACTTCTTCCAATCCTCATCAGAAATGTCATCTTGAACATCATCCGACCAAATACCTCTCAATCTAGACCAAGCAAAACTGAGTTTCTCATCAATAGGCATTAATTGCATATAAGTACTCGCACAGTATCCCTGACCCTCTAACAACCTACAAAGCTCTGTTTTTTTCCCCAATAGAACCATCAGCCATATCCATCCTCCTATTAATCATAGAAACCATAACTCTGTCCATTCTTTCGAAACCACGCCCCCACCACCTGTCTAGTTGCCACTATCGGAATAAACCTCAATCTCTTATTCTGTAATTGATCCATACTGTATAGACTTCCTCAATCAAAAGGCGCACAAATGTCTCTTTCCATGTGCAGCCAAATTAGGTCATTTGTATTCTGTTCACGAAAATAGTTCGCTTTTTTAAAATAAAAAGGCTTTGTAATATTTGATCAAATCAGGGAACCCAAATACCCCATCCTCAACCTTTTGCAGCAGCATGTACTTCGGAATACGAGGCCGCTTCCCAGGGCCCCACAAAAAAGAAGAAAAGAGTTTTTCAATCTTGACTAACTGTTTTTTATACAACAACAACGGGACAGATTGTAGAACGTATAAGAGCTTTGGTAAGAGGACCATTTTGATCGCATTAATCTTTGCCCATAAATTCAAAGGCAACTTCTCCCACCTCTTAATCAGTAATGACATATTCGTGGCTGCTAAGTCGAAATTAAACTGCAGCAATTTCTTTAAATCCCCAATAATATGTATACCTAAATATTTGACACCCCCGGTGACCATTTACAATTCCATGAATGTAAAACAGTACTATCACATTGGTTGGACAACGGAAAGACCTCAGTTTTCTCCCAATTCACCCTATGACCTGACAGTGCACCCACTTCTAGAAACATAGATTTTATTACATCCCCACAAACTTCAGGATTCGACAGCATTAGGAGCATGTCATCTGCATACGATAAAACTTTAACTTCAACTTTTCCAACCATAATTCCTTTTACAAGTTCACATTGTCTAATATAAGTAGCAAGAGGTTCCAGCGCCAAATCAAACAAAAAAGGTGATAACAGACAGCCTTGTCGTGTGCCCCTCAATAATGGAAACGATTGTGAGATTATCCCATTAACTAATACACGGGCCTTAACATCCTTATGAATACACTCCACCATCTTCATAAAATTTGGGCCAAATCCCATTTTCAACAAAGTAAATTTCAGAAATTTCCAATTTACCCTATCGAATGCTTTCTCAGCATCAAAAAAACTTATAAGATCATTCGAGTCCTTTCCAAAACGATAACCAACCACATTCAACACAGTTCTGATATTATCATAGCCATATCGCCTTGGAATGAAACCCACCTGAGACCCATCAATTAGAACTCCCACATACAATCTTAACCTATTGGCCCAAATCTCTGTGAACATTTTTAGATCTACATTCAACATTGAGATAGGCATGTAGTTCCCACACCTGGTATGATCTCTATTAGGAATAACAACAATCGATGCCTCCTTCATTGATTCACACATCTCCCCTGATGCCATAAATTCATTATAAAGTATGCACAGAATGGGTGCCAACTGAGCATTACATTTTTTATAAAATTCCAAGACTATACCATCAGGACTCAGCGATTTCCCATCTTTCAATTGCGATATGGCAGCAGTAACCTCCTCAACATCAATTGCAGAGTCCAGTAAAGTCTACCTCTCCACAGTTAGTTTGGAGAGGGAAATCTTCCCAAAATGTTTTTCTAAACAATGAACAGTAGGATCACAGTCGTCCCTATACAGTGTTTCATAGAAATTCTTGAAATATTCACTTGCTTCAAATAAAACAACCCTTTACTTGCCAAATGTTGAATATGTGCTGTCAATTCTGCCTCTGTATTATGCAATTTCTGTTTCTTTAGACCCGAATCATCAACAGCACAAACCTTCTGCAAATCATTGACGTGCACCTCTAACTTTTTAACCACTTCCTGATTATTCTTTTTCGCATGGGTAACCCTACTTATCAATTCGCCCCGCAATACCGCCTTAAAACTGTCCCAAACAGACTTAATACCAACCGAATTCATATTTTCTTCAAAGTAGCACCCAATAAATGTATCCAAGCCCTCTGTAACTAAAATATCGTCAAGTGTGGCAGCTTGCATTCTCCACCTTCTTGTTTTATCACCCACAGTGCCCAAAAGCAGCTGTAGATCTAACAAAGCATGATCAGAAATAGCCCTCTCCGGTATATTCGCGGCGACCGTCTTGACTACACAAGGTGTCACTAACAAAGAAATAATCAATTCTCGAGTATGAGGCATGAACTGGTGAATAAAAGGAGAATTCCATCTCATCAGCATGAAGCACCCTCCATATATCTACAAGTTTGTACTTAAACAAAAATACCCTCAATTCCTCACTAATCCTTTCATTATAATACCTACATTCCGACTTCCGGTCCTTATTATTATTCATCACAATGTTAAAATCACCCCCTAACGCAACAATTCACCCTCCATACCATCCAGCAGGAGGCCCAGTTGACTGAGAAAAGATCCAGCCGGCGAGCACGGTGCATACACAGTGCCAATTGTCAATTTCTTGCCATCGTGAAGTACATCAAGTAATATAATTCTACCTTCCTCATCCATAACCGTCTTCTCAACCTTAATAGGAAGGCCTCTCTTAAACAATATACACACTCCTCTAGATCTAGAATCATAAGAATTCGAGATTACCCTCAAGTATCTGGAATTGGACAAATATCGCTCATTCTGCTTATCCAAATGAGTTTCTTGAAGAATTACATCAGCTCTACTTCTCCACAATCTTGCCAAAACCTTGTGCCTTTTAACAGCATTACCAATCCCCTTAACATTCCATGAAACAAATGTCAAAGCAACCATGATGCAAAATCCTGTTCCAGCACAATTATGCAGTATCTCTCGAATTCAAAAAGCAGGGCCTGAAAAATGAAAAAAAACAAGTGAGGAAAAAGTAAACACAATGACGAAAGACACACAAACAAACAAAAAGCAAAAGTCTTGCATAACATTTCCATTCCAGTAAACACCAGACTCAAAATCAGCATAATTATATACATAAAAAACAACATTCTGAACTATATCCACCAGAAACGAAACCCCATGCCCAAACAATATAAGTGTAACAATTAATATAATTCCTATGATAAGCAAGATCATTTGAACTCCCATATCATTTCTAATGCCACATGTCAATCGACCCATGATTGCAGCACATTTTGACCTTATGACTCTGCCCTGTAACACATTAATATAGTACATGACAACCTTGACTCCTGCTCTCTTAGCTCTGTGACAGCAGACGTGTACCTACATCCACTTGTTTTATGTTTGTTGTAATATGAATATGAATAACGTTCAGATGTCAATTTCTGTTACTCATTGTGGCTTACCAAAAGCGTCACCCACACGATACATTTGAACTACCGACCTAAATATTGGATACTCATTGTAAGTAAGCAGGCCACCTGGATGTGTAACCTTAGCCCATACTTCCTCTTCTTTGTACATATGTCACGCAAGTGCTTTGAAGCGGCCCCCTTGCAAGTTAACACATTATGAAACTCAAATATTAATTTGCCCTGTAAGGCTTTTGTGAAGACAAATGTGATGCTCAGCCTCTCTTACTTTAGCATTGCTAACATTACCCTATAAGTGGAGAGCAACATTGCAATATCATTTACTTTGTCTACAATCGATAATGGGTATGGACTATGCTTGGGATTACTCATCCATAGTATCAGGGCACCGGATATTCAGACAGGTGAGTGCTTTTCGCACAATCTGCCTCGGTTCCAAGTGTTCAGAGATCCTTTGGGCATAGACCGTCACACATTATATAGAAACTCGCTGCCATGCAAAAACAGTTTGACTGAGCACTGTTTAATCCTACACAATGATATAAGGTTGGGGTATGTTGTAAACAATCTTGTATGCACTGCAAAAGAATTGCGTACATGCAGAGTCAGGACATTCTTAAAATGCATATAATATGTTGAGACATTAAATATGCCTTGCTTGCAAAGTATTATGGGCCTGCAAATATCCCAGCCAGTGTTTACTGCTACAATCCCTCACTTTTTACAGTGCTCTATCAGCTAGTATTGGAGGCTAGCACAGGGGCCGGGGAAGGGTATGGGTGGAAGAGCACAGGTCATCACTCCTTACGGATGATCAAAGCAGCACATTTCAAAAACTGTTTTGGCAGTACACTGAAGGAAATGTGTTGCTTGTTTGCTAAAGGATAGGAAATTCTAGTACCCGTCTAAACGGGACCTTCTTCTTTCTATGCTCAGCTGCTGAAGGCTTTCAAAATATAACCATGTGCTCTGTATCGTCTCTAGCATCTCCCTGCATCTTATTTAACTTATAACATAGAATTCATGAAGAGGGATCCATAGTTACAGAAGAAGGGACTCAAATCTGTCAAATCTCTTGAGATTTGATTCCATTAATTTAAAAGGCATATATATGTGATTTTCTTACACAGGGATCCATAATAAACCTCAATAAAGCCCTTGTTTAATTTGTCTAGACTCTGGTGCGGAAGGGTGGGCAAAACTATAGACTACATTATGTTCCCTGTCATTTCACTTTCTATGTCAGGGTAACAAGCAGGGCTCTAATCAGATGTTGCTCCCTACTTGGAGTCGAATGATTTTTCAGGGAGTAAAAAAGTAATTAGCTTTGCCAATAGGGATACTTTTTGCTTATTAAAAGATTTTCTTCCCCTTACAATGTCTGTTGAGATCAGGCATTAATTTTAAGTTCCTTCCTATGCCACTGCTCTACTGGTCACTAATTCATAAAAATATCAGTGGAGCTTTGTAGGTTGAAGCAACAAAATGTTCATTGTTTCTCGTTTTTGTTGGGCACGCTTTCATTTATTTTTAGAGAGTAAAAATGGATGGTGTATATGTCGCTCAGCTCTAAGGCTGGTGTTATCACTACCCAAAGGACAACGTAATGTGGATAGTAAGCAGAGGCACAGGAATATTTGATCACCATATTCTGATGTGCAATTATTCTGATGCGATCATCCTTACACAAATTATTAGAAGTATGTTCTCCTGGCCGTTGAATTACTTCATTAAAGTGGCACTTAAACTCCTATCAGAATTTCTTTTGACACATTGCTTTTAATTGCCATTAATCCATCGGCAGATGTGTTCTGTCTGAATTTCTTGACAGCCACATCAGTTTAAGACGAGATATTTTAGCCTATGTGTTTGCCAAAAGTGTTGTAAGATTTGTCAAGAATTGCAGTGGCTGCAAAGAGGAAATTCCTTTCCAAACTCTCTTCTGCAATGGTAGTTCACTAAATACGCATGCTCACAAAGTGGCTTACCACATTAGTCAGTTGCGCACATGGAAAATAATGTGCGCACAACAGCAAACCAGTTCCGCACATAGAGAAAAATAATTAGAGGGAACATTGCCTGAGACCCTTCCGATAGCATGAGATGTGATATCTTAATGCTTCTACCATACCTGAGACCTTTCTATGGCATGAGATGTGATATCAAACTCCTTCCCATTCCAATCCTGAGACCCTTCCTATGGCATGAGATGTGATATCCAACTCTTCCATCCAATCCTGAGACCCTTCCTATAACATGAGATGTGATATCCAACACCTTCCCAATCCAATCCTGAGACCCTTCCGATAGCATGAGATGTGATATCCAACTCCTTCCAATTCCAACCTGTGACCCTTCCTATAGCATGAGATGGGATATCCAAGTCCTTCCCGATCCAATCCTGAGACCCTTCCGATAGCATGAGATGTGATATCTTAATGCTTCTACCATACCTGAGACCTTCCTATGGCATGAGATGTGATATCAAACTCCTTCCCATTCCAATCCTGAGACCCTTCCTATGGCATGAGATGTGATATCCAACTCCTTCCCATTCCAATCCTGAGACCCGTCCTATACCATGAGATGTGATATCTCAATGCTTCTAATACCAACCCTTAGACTGTCCTATAACATGAGATGTGATATCTCAATGCTTCTAATAACAAACCTGAGACCCTTCCTATAACATGAGATGTGATATCCAACTCCTTCCCAATCCAATCCTGAGACCCTTCCGATAGCATGAGATATATCTCAATGCTTCTAATACCAAACCACAGACCCATCCTATATATTGAGATGTGATATCCAAATCCTTCCCCTTCCAAACCTGAGACCCTTCCTTTAGCATGAGATGTGATATCCAACTCCTTCCCATTCCAATCCTGAGACCCGTCCTATACCATGAGATATGATATCTCAATGCTTCTAATACCAAACCTGAGACTGTCCTATAACATGAGATGTGATATCTCAATGCTTCTAATACCAAACCTGAGACCCTTCCTATAGCATGAGATGTGATATCCAAATCTTCCCATCCAATCCTGAGACCCTTCCTATAACATGAGATGTGATATCCAACTCCTTCCCAATCCAATCCTGAGACCCTTCCAATAGCATGAGATGTGATATCTCAATGCTTCTAATACCAAACCTAAGACCCTCCCTATAGCGTGAGATGTGATATCAAAGTCCTTTACATTCCAATCCTGATACCCTTCCTATAACATGAGATGTGATATCCAACTCTTCCCATCCAATCCTGAGACCCTTCCTATAACATGAGATGTGATATCCAACTCCTTCACAATCCAATCCTGAGACCCTTCCGATAGCATGAGATGTGATATCTCAATGCTTCTAATACCAAACCTGAGACCCTCCCTATAGCGTGAGATGTGATAAAGTCCTTCCCATTCCAATCCTGATACCCTTCCTATAACATGAGATGTGATATCCAACTCCTTCCAATTCCAACCTGTGACCCTTCCCATAGCATGAGATGCGATATCCAACTCCTTCCCAATCCAATCCTGAGACCCTTCTGATAGCATCAGATGTGATATCTTAATCCTTCGAGCAAACCTGAGACCTTCCCATGGCAGGAGATGTGATATCAAACTCCTTCCCATTCCAATCCTGAGACCCTTCCTATAGCATGAGATGTGATATCCAACTCCTTCCCATTCCAATCCTGAGACCCGTCCTATATTATGAGATGTTATATCTCAATGCTTCTAATACCAAACCTGAGACTGTCCTATAACATGAGATGTGATATCTCAATGCTTCTAATAACAAACCTGAGACCCTTCCTATAACATGAGATCTGATATCCAAATCCTTCCCCTTCCAAACCTGAGACCCTTCCTTTAGCATGAGATGTGATATCCAGCTCCTTCTCATTCCAATCTTGAGACCCTTCCGATAGCATGAGATGTAATATCTCAATGCTTCTAATATCAAAACTGAGACCCTCCCTATAGCATGAGATGTGATATCTAAGTCCTTCCCATTCCAATCCTGAGACCCTTCGGATAGCAGAGATGTGATATCTCAATGCTTATACCAAACCTGAGACCCTTCCTATGGCATGAGATGTGATATCCAACTCCTTCCCATTCCAATCCTGAGACCCCTCCTATAGCATGAGATGGGATATCTCAATGCTTCTACCAAACCTGACACCCTTCCTTTAGCATGAGATGTGATATCCAACTCCTTCCCATTCCAATCCTGAGACCCTTACTATAGCATGAGATGTGATATCTCAATGCTTCTAATACCAAACCTGAGATCCTTCCTATAACATGAGATGTGATATCCAAATCCTTCCCCTTCCAAACCTGAGACCCTCCCTTTAGCATGAGATGTGATATCCAACTCCTTCCCATTCCAATCCTGAGACCCTTCTGATAGCATGAGATGTGATGTCTCAATGCTTCTAATACCAAACCTGAGATCCTTCCGATAGCATGAGATGTGATATCTCAATTCTTCTAATACCAAACCTGAGATCCTACCTCTAACATGAAATGTGATATCCAAATCCTTCCCCTTCCAAACCTGAGACCCTCCCTTTAGCATGAGATGTGATATCTAACTCCTTCCCATTCCAATCCTGAGACCCTTCTGATAGCATGAGATGTGATGTCTCAATGTCTCTAATACCAAACCTGAGATCCTACCTCTAACATGAAATGTGATATCCAACTCCTTCCCCTTCCAAACCTGAGAGCCGTCCTAGAGCATGAGATGTGATATCCAACTCCTTCCCATTCCAATCCTGAGACTCTTCCTATAGCATGAGATGTGATATCTCAATGCTTCTACCAAACCTGAGACCCTTCCTATAGCATGAGATGTGATATCCGACTCCTTCCCATTCCAATCCTCAGACACTTCCTATAGCATGAGATGTGATATCTCAATGCTTCTAATACCAAACCTGAGACCCTTCCTATAGCATGAGATGTGATATCAAACTCCGTCCCATTCCAATCCTGCGTCCCTTCCTATAGCATGAGATTTGATATCTCAATGTTTCTACTACCAAACCTGAGACCCTTCCTATAACATGAGACGTGATATCCAATTCCTTCCCATTCCAATCCTGAGACTCTTCCTATAGCATGAGATGTGATATCTCAATGCTTCTACAAAACCTGAGACCCTTCTATAGCATGAGATGTGATATCTGACTCCTTCCCATTCCAATCCTCAGACACTTCCTATAGCATGAAATGTGATATCTCAATGCTTCTAATACCAAACCTGAGATCCTCCCTATAACATGAGATGTGATATCCAAATCCTTCCCCTTCCAAACCTGAGACCCTCCCTTTAGCATGAGATGTGATATCCAACTCCTTCCCATTCCAATCCTGAGACCCTTCTGATAGCATGAGATGTGATGTCTCAATGCCTCTAATACCAAACCTGAGATCCTACCTCTAACATGAAATGTGATATCCAACTCCTTCCCCTTCCAAACCTGAGTGCCGTCCTAGAGCATGAGATGTGATATCCAACTCCTTCCCATTCCAATCCTGAGACTCTTCCTATAGCATGAGATGTGATATCTCAATGCTTCTACCAAACCTGAGATCTTTCCTATAGCATGAGATGTGATATCCGACTCCTTCCCATTCCAATCCTCAGACACTTCCTATAGCATGAGATGTGATATCTCAATGCTTCTAATACCAAACCTGAGACCCTTCCTATAGCATGAGATGTGATATCAAACTCCGTCCCATTCCAATCCTGCGTCCCTTCCTATAGCATGAGATTTGATATCTCAATGTTTCTACTACCAAACCTGAGACCCTTCCTATAACATGAGACGTGATATCCAACTCCTTCCCATTCCAATCCTGACACTCTTCCTATAGCATGAGATGTGATATCTCAATGCTTCTACCAAACCTGAGACCCTTCTATAGCATGAGATGTGATATCCAAATCCTTCCCCTTCCAAACCTGAGACCCTCCCTTTAGCATGAGATGTGATATCCAACTCCTTCCCATTCCAATCCTGAGACCCTTCTGATAGCATGAGATGTGATGTCTCAATGCTTCTAATACCAAACCTGAGATCCTTCCGATAGCATGAGATGTGATATCTCAATGCTTCTAATACCAAACCTGAGATCCTACATCTAACATGAAATGTGATAACCAAATCCTTCCCCTTCCAAACCCGAGACCCTCCCTTTAGCATGAGATGTGATATCTAACTCCTTCCCATTCCAATCCTGAGACGCTTCTGATAGCATGAGATGTGATGTCTCAATGTCTCTAATACCAAACCTGAGATCCTACCTCTAACATGAAATGTGATATCCAACTCCTTCCCCTTCCAAACCTGAGAGCCGTCCTAGAGCATGAGATGTGATATCCAACTCCTTCCCATTCCAATCCTGAGACTCTTCCTATAGCATGAGATGTGATATCTCAATGCTTCTACCAAACCTGAGACCCTTCCTATAGCATGAGATGTGATATCCGACTCCTTCCCATTCCAATCCTCAGACACTTCCTATAGCATGAGATGTGATATCTCAATGCTTCTAATACCAAACCTGAGACCCTTCCTATAGCATGAGATGTGATATCAAACTCCGTCCCATTCCAATCCTGCGTCCCTTCCTATAGCATGAGATTTGATATCTCAATGTTTCTACTACCAAACCTGAGACCCTTCCTATAACATGAGACGTGATATCCAACTCCTTCCCATTCCAATCCTGAGACTCTTCCTATAGCATGAGATGTGATATCTCAATGCTTCTACCAAACCTGAGACCCTTCTATAGCATGAGATGTGATATCCGACTCCTTCCCATTCCAATCCTCAGACACTTCCTATAGCATGAAATGTGATATCTCAATGCTTCTAATACCAAACCTGAGATCCTCCCTATAACATGAGATGTGATATCCAAATCCTTCCCCTTCCAAACCTGAGACCCTCCCTTTAGCATGAGATGTGATATCCAACTCCTTCCCATTCCAATCCTGAGACCCTTCTGATAGCATGAGATGTGATGTCTCAATGCCTCTAATACCAAACCTGAGATCCTACCTCTAACATGAAATGTGATATCCAACTCCTTCCCCTTCCAAACCTGAGAGCCGTCCTAGAGCATGAGATGTGATATCCAACTCCTTCCCATTCCAATCCTGAGACTCTTCCTATAGCATGAGATGTGATATCTCAATGCTTCTACCAAACCTGAGATCCTTCCTATAGCATGAGATGTGATATCCGACTCCTTCCCATTCCAATCCTAAGACACTTCCTATAGCATGAGATGTGATATCTCAATGCTTCTAATACCAAACCTGAGACCCTTCCTATAGCATGAGATGTGATATCAAACTCCGTCCCATTCCAATCCTGCGTCCCTTCCTATAGCATGAGATTTGATATCTCAATGTTTCTACTACCAAACCTGAGACCCTTCCTATAACATGAGACGTGATATCTAACTCCTTCCCATTCCAATCCTGACACTCTTCCTATAGCATGAGATGTGATATCTCAATGCTTCTACCAAACCTGAGACCCTTCTATAGCATGAGATGTGATATCCGACTCCTTCCCATTCCAATCCTCATACACTTCCTATAGCATGAAATGTGATATCTCAATGCTTCTAATACCAAACCTGAGACCCTTCCGATGGCATGAGATTTGATATCAAACTCCTTCCCAATCCAATCCTGAGACCCTTCCTATAGCATGAGATATGATATCCAACTCCTTCCCATTCCAATCCTGAACCCCTTCCTACACCATGAGATGTGATATCTTAATGCTTCTAATACCAAACCTGAGACCCGTCCTATAACATGAGATGTGATATCCAAATCCTTCGCCTTCCAAACCTGAGACCCTTCCTTTAGCATGAGATGTGATATCCAGCTCCTTCTCATTCCAATCCTGAGACCCTTCCAATAGCATGAGATGTGATATCTCAATGCTTCTAATATCAAAACTGAGACCCTCCCTATAGCATGAGATGTGATATCTAAGTCCTTCCCATTCCAATCCTGAGACCCTTCGGATAGCAGAGATGTGATATCTCAATGCTTATACCAAACCTGATACCCTTCCTATGGCATGAGATGTGATATCCAACTCCTTCCCATTCCAATCCTGAGACCCCTCCTATAGCATGAGATGGGATATCTCAATGCTTCTACCAAACCTGACATCCTTCCTTTAGCATGAGATGTGATATCCAACTCCTTCCCATTCCAATGCTGAGACCCTTACTATAGCATGAGATGTGATATCTCAATGCTTCTAATACCAAACCTGAGATCCTTCCTATAACATGAGATGTGATATCCAAATCCTTCCCCTTCCAAACCTGAGACCCTCCCTTTAGCATGAGATGTGATATCCAACTCCTTCCCATTCCAATCCTGAGACCCTTCTGATAGCATGAGATGTGATGTCTCAATGCTTCTAATACCAAACCTGAGATCCTTCCCATAGCATGAGATGCGATATCCAACTCCTTCCCAATCCAATCCTGAGACCCTTCTGATAGCATGAGATGTGATATCTTAATGCTTCTAGCAAACCTGAGACCTTCCCATGGCATGAGATGTGATATCAAACTCCTTCCCATTCCAATCCTGAGACCCTTCCTATAGTATGAGATGTGATATCCAACTCCTTCCCATTCCAATCCTGAGACCCGTCCTATATTATGAGATGTTATATCTCAATGCTTCTAATACCAAACCTGAGACTGTCCTATAACATGAGATGTGATATCTCAATGCTTCTAATAACAAACCTGAGACCCTTCCTATAACATGAGATCTGATATCCAAGTCCTTCCCATTCCAATCTTGACACCCTTCCTATAACATGAGATATGATATCTCAATGCTTCTAATACCAAACCACAGACCCGTCCTATAACTTGAGATGTGATATCCAAATCCTTCCCCTTTCAAACCTGAGACCCTTCCTTTATCATGAGATGTGATATCCAACTCCTTCCCATTCCAATCCTGAGACCCTTCCTATAGCATGAGATGTGATATCCCAATGCTTCTACCAAACCTGAGACCCTTCCTATAGCATGAGATGTGATATCCAACTCTTCCCATCCAATCCTGAGACCCTTCCTATAACATGAGATGCGATATCCAACTACTTCCCAATCCAATCCTGAGACCCTTCCGATAGCATGAGATATGATATCTCAATGCTTCTAATATCAAACCTGAGACCCTCCCTATAGCATCAGATGTGATATCCAACTCCTTCCCATTCCAATCCTGAGACCCTTCCGATAGCATGAGATGTGATATCCAACTCCTTCCAATTCCAACCTGTGACCCTTCCTATAGCATGAGATGTGATATCCCAATGCTTCTACCAAACCTGAGACCCTTCCTTTATCATGAGATGTGATATCCAACTCCTTCCCATTGCAATCCTGAGACCCTTCCTATAGCATGAGATGTGATATCCCAATGCTTCTACCAAACCTGAGACCCTTCCTATAGCATGAGATGTGATATCCAACTCTTCCCATCCAATCCTGAGACCCTTCCTATAACATGAGATGTGATATCCAACTCCTTCCCAATCCAATCCTGAAACCCTTCCGATAGCATGAGATATGATATCTCAATGCTTCTAATATCAAACATGAGACCCACCCTATAGCATCAGATGTGATATCCAACTCCTTCCCATTCCAATCCTGAGACCCTTCCGATAGCATGAGATGTGATATCCAACTCCTTCCAATTCCAACCTGTGACCCTTCCTATAGCATGAGATATGATATACAACTCCTTCCCATTCCAATCCTGAGACCCTTCCTGTAACATGAGATGTGATATCCAACACCTTCCCAATCCAATCCTGAGACCCTTCCGATAGCATGAGATGTGATATCCAACTCCTTCCAATTCCAACCTGTGACCCTTCCTATAGCATGAGATGGGATATCCAACTCCTTCCAGATCCAATCCTGAGACCCTTCCGATAGCATGAGATGTGATATCTTAATGCTTCTACCATACCTGAGACCTTCCTATGGCATGAGATGTGATATCAAACTCCTTCCCATTCCAATCCTGAGACCCTTCCTATGGCATGAGATGTGATATCCAACTCCTTCCCATTCCAATCCTGAGACCCGTCCTATACCATGAGATGTGATATCTCAATGCTTCTAATACCAAACCTTAGACTGTCCTATAACATGAGATGTGATATCTCAATGCTTCTAATAACAAACCTGAGACCCTTCCTATAACATGAGATGTGATATCCAACTCCTTCCCAATCCAATCCTGAGACCCTTCCGATAGCATGAGATATATCTCAATGCTTCTAATACCAAACCACAGACCCATCCTATATATTGAGATGTGATATCCAAATCCTTCCCCTTCCAAACCTGAGACCCTTCCTTTAGCATGAGATGTGATATCCAACTCCTTCCCATTCCAATCCTGAGACCCGTCCTATACCATGAGATATGATATCTCAATGCTTCTAATACCAAACCTGAGACTGTCCTATAACATGAGATTTGACATCTCAATGCTTCTAATACCAAACCTGAGACCCTTCCTATAGCATGAGATGTGATATCCAAATCTTCCCATCCAATCCTGAGACCCTTCCTATAACATGAGATGTGATATCCAACTCCTTCCCAATCCAATCCTGAGACCCTTCCAATAGCATGAGATGTGATATCTCAATGCTTCTAATACCAAACCTGAGAAACTTCCTATAACATGAGATGTGATATCCAACTCCTTCACAATCCAATCCTGAGACCCTTCCGATAGCATGAGATGTGATATCTCAATGCTTCTAATACCAAACCTGAGACCCTCCCTATAGCGTGAGATGTGATAAAGTCCTTCCCATTCCAATCCTGATACCCTTCCTATAACATGAGATGTGATATCCAACTCCTTCCAATTCCAACCTGTGACCCTTCCCATAGCATGAGATGCGATATCCAACTCCTTCCCAATCCAATCCTGAGACCCTTCTGATAGCATGAGATGTGATATCTTAATGCTTCTAGCAAACCTGAGACCTTCCCATGGCATGAGATGTGATATCAAACTCCTTCCCATTCCAATCCTGAGACCCTTCCTATAGCATGAGATGTGATATCCAACTCCTTCCCATTCCAATCGTGAGACCCGTCCTATATTATGAGATGTTATATCTCAATGCTTCTAATACCAAACCTGAGACTGTCCTATAACATGAGATGTGATATCCAACTCCTTCCCAATCCAATACTGAGACCCTTCCGATAGCATGAGATATGATATCTCAATGCTTCTAATAGCAAACCACAGACCCATCCTATAACATGAGATGTGATATCCAACTCCTTCCCAATCCAATCCTGAGACCCTTTCGATAGCATGAGATATGATATCTCAATGCTTCTAATACCAAACCACAGACCCGTCCTATAAATTGAGATGTGATATCCAAATCCTTCCCCTTCCAAACCTGAGACCCTTCCTTTAGCATGAGATGTGATATCCAACTCCTTCCCATTCCAATCCTGAGACCCGTCCTATACCCTGAGATATGATATCTCAATGCTTCTAATACCAAATCTGAGACTGTCCTATAACATGAGATGTGATATCTCAATGCTTCTAATAACAAAACTGAGAGCCATCCTATAACATGAGATGTGATATCCAACTCCTTCCCAATCCAATCCTTAGACCCTTCCGATAGCATGAGATATGATATCTCAATGCTTCTAATACCAAACCACAGACCCGTCCTATAACTTGAGATGTGATATCCAAATCCTTCCCCTTCCAAACCTGAGACCCTTCCTTTAGCATGAGATGTTATATCCAACTCCTTCCCATTCCAATCCTGAGACCCTTCCTATAGCATGAGATGTGCTATCCCAATGCTTCCCAATCCAATCCTGAGACCCTTCCGATAGCATGAGATATATCTCAATGCTTCTAATACCAAACCACAGACCCATCCTATATATTGAGATGTGATATCCAAATCCTTCCCCTTCCAAACCTGAGACCCTTCCTTTAGCATGAGATGTGATATCCAACTCCTTCCCATTCCAATCCTGAGACCCGTCCTATACCATGGGATATGATATCTCAATGCTTCTAATACCAAACCTGAGACTGTCCTATAACATGAGATGTGATATCTCAATGCTTCTAATACCAAACCTGAGACCCTTCCTATAGCATGAGATGTGATATCCAAATCTTCCCATCCAATCCTGAGACCCTTCCTATAACATGAGATGTGATATCCAACTCCTTCCCAATCCAATCCTGAGACCCTTCCAATAGCATGAGATGTGATATCTCAATGCTTCTAATACCAAACCTAAGACCCTCCCTATAGCGTGAGATGTGATATCAAAGTCCTTTACATTCCAATCCTGATACCCTTCCTATAACATAAGATGTGATATCCAACTCTTCCCATCCAATCCTGAGAAACTTCCTATAACATGAGATGTGATATCCAACTCCTTCACAATCCAATCCTGAGACCCTTCCGATAGCATGAGATGTGATATCTCAATGCTTCTAATACCAAACCTGAGACCCTCCCTATAGCGTGAGATGTGATAAAGTCCTTCCCATTCCAATCCTGATACCCTTCCTATAACATGAGATGTGATATCCAACTCCTTCCAATTCCAACCTGTGACCCTTCCCATAGCATGAGATGCGATATCCAACTCCTTCCCAATCCAATCCTGAGACCCTTCTGATAGCATGAGATGTGATATCTTAATGCTTCTAGCAAACCTGAGACCTTCCCATGGCATGAGATGTGATATCAAACTCCTTCCCATTCCAATCCTGAGACCCTTCCTATAGCATGAGATGTGATATCCAACTCCTTCCCATTCCAATCCTGAGACCCGTCCTTTACTATGAGATGTTATATCTCAATGCTTCTAATACCAAACCTGAGACTGTCCTATAACATGAGATGTGATATCCAACTCCTTCCCAATCCAATCCTGAGACCCTTCCGATAGCATGAGATATGATATCTCAATGCTTCTAATAGCAAACCACAGACCCATCCTATAACATGAGATGTGATATCCAACTCCTTCCCAATCCAATCCTGAGACCCTTTCGATAGCATGAGATATGATATCTCAATGCTTCTAATACCAAACCACAGACCCGTCCTATAAATTGAGATGTGATATCCAAATCCTTCCCCTTCCAAACCTGAGACCCTTCCTTTAGCATGAGATGTGATATCCAACTCCTTCCCATTCCAATCCTGAGACCAGTCCTATACCCTGAGATATGATATCTCAATGCTTCTAATACCAAATCTGAGACTGTCCTATAACATGAGATGTGATATCTCAATGCTTCTAATAACAAAACTGAGAGCCATCCTATAACATGAGATGTGATATCCAACTCCTTCCCAATCCAATCCTGAGACCCTTCCGATAGCATGAGATATGATATCTCAATGCTTCTAATACCAAACCACAGACCCGTCCTATAACTTGAGATGTGATATCCAAATCCTTCCCCTTCCAAACCTGAGACCCTTCCTTTAGCATGAGATGTTATATCCAACTCCTTCCCATTCCAATCCTGAGACCCTTCCTATAGCATGAGATGTGCTATCCCAATGCTTATACCAAACCTGAGACCCTTCCTATAGCATGAGATGTGATATCTCAATGCTATTAATACCAAACCTGAGATCCTTCCTATAACATGAGATGTGATATCCAACTCCTTCCCAATCCAATCCTGAGACCCTTCCGATAGCATGAGATGTGATATCTCAATGCTTCTAATAACAAACCTGAGACCCTTCCTATAACATGAGATGTGATATCCAAGTCCTTCCCATTCCAATCTTGAGACCCTTCCTATAACATGAGATGTGATATCCAACTCCTTCCCATTCCAATCCTGAGACCCTTCCTATAGCATGAGATGTGCTATCCCAATGCTTATACCAAACCTGAGACCCTTCCGATAGCATGAGATATGATATCTCAATGCTTCTAATACCAAACCACAGACCCGTCCTATAACTTGAGATGTGATATCCAAATCCTTCCCCTTCCAAACCTGAGACCCTTCCTTTAGCATGAGATGTGATATCCAACTCCTTCCCATTCCAATCCTGAGACCCTTCTTATAGCATGAGATGTGATATCCCAATGCTTCTACCAAACCTGAGACCCTTCCTATAGCATGAGATATGATATCCAACTCTTCCCATCCAATCCTGAGACCCTTCCAATAGCATGAGATGTGATATCTCAATGCTTCTAATACCAAACCGGAGACCCTCCCTATAGCGTGAGATGTGATATCAAAGTCCTTTCCATTCCAATCCTGATACCCTTCCTATAACATGAGATGTGATATCCAACTCTTCCCATCCAATCCTGAGACCCTTCCTATAACATGAGATGTGATATCCAACTCCTTCCCAATCCAATCCTGAGACCCTTCCGATAGCATGATATGTGATATCTTAATGCTTCTAGCAAACCTGAGACCTTCCCATGGCATGAGATGTGATATCAAACTCCTTCCCATTCCAATCCTGAGACCCTTCCTATAGCATGAGATGTGATATCTCAATGCTTCTACCAAACCTGAGACCCTTCCTATAGCATGAGATGTGATATCCACCTCCTTCCAATTCCAACCTGTGACCCTTCCTATAGCATGAGATGGGATATCAAACTCCTTCCCGATCCATTCCTGAGACCCTTCTGATAGCATGAGATGTGATATCTTAATGCTTCTACCATACCTGGGACCTTCCTATGGCATGAGATGTGATATCAAACTCCTTCCCATTCCAATCCTGAGACCCTTCCTATGGCATGAGATGTGATATCCAACTCTTCCATCCAATCTTGAGACCCTTCCTATAACATGAGATGTGATATCCAACACCTTCCCAATCCAATCCTGAGACCCTTCCGATAGCATGAGATGTGATATCCAACTCCTTCCAATTCCAACCTGTGACCCTTCCTATAGCATGAGATGGGATATCCAACTCCTTCCCGATCCAATCCTGAGACCCTTCCGATAGCATGAGATGTGATATCTTAATGCTTCTACCATACCTGAGACCTTCCTATGGCATGAGATGTGATATCAAACTCCTTCCCATTCCAATCCTGAGACCCTTCCTATGGCATGAGATGTGATATCCAACTCCTTCCCATTCCAATCCTGAGACCCGTCCTATACCATGAGATGTGATATCTCAATGCTTCTAATACCAAACCTTAGACTGTCCTATAACATGAGATGTGATATCTCAATGCTTCTAATAACAAACCTGAGACCCTTCCTATAACATGAGATGTGATATCCAATTCCTTCCCATTCCAATCCTGAGACCCTTCCTATAACATGAGATGTGATATCCAACTCCTTCCCAATCCAATCCTGAGACCCTTCCGATAGCATGAGATATATCTCAATGCTTCTAATACCAAACCACAGACCCATCCTATATATTGAGACGTGATATCCGAATCCTTCCCCTTCCAAACCTGAGACCCTTCCTTTAGCATGAGATGTGATATCCAACTCCTTCCCATTCCAATCCTGAGACCCGTCCTATACCATGAGATATGATATCTCAATGCTTCTAATACCAAACCTGAGACTGTCCTATAACATGAGATGTGATATCTCAATGCTTCTAATACCAAACCTGAGACCCTTCCTATAGCATGAGATGTGATATCCAAATCTTCCCATCCAATCCTGAGACCCTTCCTATAACATGAGATGTGATATCCAACTCCTTCCCAATCCAATCCTGAGACCCTTCCAATAGCATGAGATGTGATATCTCAATGCTTCTAATACCAAACCTAAGACCCTCCCTATAGCGTGAGATGTGATATCAAAGTCCTTTACATTCCAATCCTGATACCCTTCCTATAACATGAGATGTGATATCCAACTCTTCCCATCCAATCCTGAGACCCTTCCTATAACATGAGATGTGATATCCAACTCCTTCACAATCCAATCCTGAGACCCTTCCGATAGCATGAGATGTGATATCTCAATGCTTCTAATACCAAACCTGAGACCCTCCCTATAGCGTGAGATGTGATAAAGTCCTTCCCATTCCAATCCTGATACCCTTCCTATAACATGAGATGTGATATCCAACTCCTTCCAATTCCAACCTGTGACCCTTCCCATAGCATGAGATGCGATATCCAACTTCTTCCCAATCCAATCCTGAGACCCTTCTGATAGCATGAGATGTGATATCTTAATGCTTCTAGCAAACCTGAGACCTTCCCATGGCATGAGATGTGATATCAAACTCCTTCCCATTCCAATCCTGAGACCCTTCCTATAGCATGAGATGTGATATCCAACTCCTTCCCATTCCAATCCTGAGACCCGTCCTATATTATGAGATGTTATATGTCAATGCTTCTAATACCAAACCTGAGACTGTCCTATAACATGAGATGTGATATCTCAATGCTTCTAATAACAAACCTGAGACCCTTCCTATAACATGAGATGTGATATCCAATTCCTTCCCATTCCAATCCTGAGACCCTTCCTATAACATGAGATGTGATATCCAACTCCTTCCCAATCCAATCCTGAGACCCTTCCGATAGCATGAGATATATCTCAATGCTTCTAATACCAAACCACAGACCCATCCTATATATTGAGATGTGATATCCAAATCCTTCCCCTTCCAAACCTGAGACCCTTCCTTTAGCATGAGATGTGATATCCAACTCCTTCCCATTCCAATCCTGAGACCCGTCCTTTACCATGAGATATGATATCTCAATGCTTCTAATACCAAACCTGAGACTGTCCTATAACATGAGATGTGATATCTCAATGCTTCTAATACCAAACCTGAGAACCTTCCTATAGCATGAGATGTGATATCCAAATCTTCCCATCCAATCCTGAGACCCTTCCTATAACATGAGATGTGATATCCAACTCCTTCCCAATCCAATCCTGAGACCCTTCCAATAGCATGAGATGTGATATCTCAATGCTTCTAATACCAAACCTAAGACCCTCCCTATAGCGTGAGATGTGATATCAAAGTCCTTTACATTCCAATCCTGATACCCTTCCTATAACATGAGATGTGATATCCAACTCTTCCCATCCAATCCTGAGAAACTTCCTATAACATGAGATGTGATATCCAACTCCTTCACAATCCAATCCTGAGACCCTTCCGATAGCATGAGATGTGATATCTCAATGCTTCTAATACCAAACCTGAGACCCTCCCTATAGCGTGAGATGTGATAAAGTCCTTCCCATTCCAATCCTGATACCCTTCCTATAACATGAGATGTGATATCCAACTCCTTCCAATTCCAACCTGTGACCCTTCCCATAGCATGAGATGCGATATCCAACTCCTTCCCAATCCAATCCTTAGACCCTTCTGATAGCATGAGATGTGATATCTTAATGCTTCTAGCAAACCTGAGACCTTCCCATGGCATGAGATGTGATATCAAACTCCTTCCCATTCCAATCCTGAGACCCTTCCTATAGCATGAGATGTGATATCCAACTCCTTCCCATTCCAATCCTGAGACCCGTCCTATATTATGAGATGTTATATCTCAATGCTTCTAATACCAAACCTGAGACCCTTCCTATAACATGAGATCTGATATCCAAGTCCTTCCCATTCCAATCTTGAGACCCTTCCGATAACATGAGATATGATATCTCAATGCTTCTAATACCAAACCACAGACCCGTCCTATAACTTGAGATGTGATATCCAAATCCTTCCCCTTTCAAACCTGAGACCCTTCCTTTATCATGAGATGTGATATCCAACTCCTTCCCATTCCAATCCTGAGACCCTTCCTATAGCATGAGATGTGATATCCTAATGCTTCTACCAAACCTGAGACCCTTCCTATAGCATGAGATGTGATATCCAACTCTTCCCATCCAATCCTGAGACCCTTCCTATAACATGAGATGTGATATCCAACTACTTCCCAATCCAATCATGAGACCCTTCCGATAGCATGAGATATGATATCTCAATGCGTCTAATATCAAACCTGAGACCCTCCCTATAGCATCAGATGTGATATCCAACTCCTTCCCATTCCAATCCTGAGACCCTTCCGATAGCATGAGATGTGATATCCAACTCCTTCCAATTCCAACCTGTGACCCTTCCTATAGCATGAGATGTGATATCCCAATGCTTCTACCAAACCTGAGACCCTTCCTTTATCATGAGATGTGATATCCAACTCCTTCCCATTCCAATCCTGAGACCCTTCCTATAGCATGAGATGTGATATCCCAATGCTTCTACCAAACCTGAGACCCTTCCTATAGCATGAGATGTGATATCCAACTCTTCCCATCCAATCCTGAGACCCTTCCTATAACATGAGATGTGATATCCAACTCCTTCCCAATCCAATCCTGAAACCCTTCCGATAGCATGAGATATGATATCTCAATGCTTCTAATATCAAACCTGAGACCCACCCTATAGCATCAGATGTGATATCCAACTCCTTCCCATTCCAATCCTGAGACCCTTCCGATAGCATGAGATGTGATATCAAACTCCTTCCAATTCCAACCTGTGACCCTTCCTATAGCATGAGATATGATATACAACTCCTTCCCATTCCAATCCTGAGACCCTTCCTGTAACATGAGATGTGATATCCAACTCCTTCCCAATCCAAACCTGAGACCCTTCCGATAGCATGAGATATGATATCTCATTGCTTCTAATAACAAACCTGTGACCCTTCCTATAACATCAGATGTGATATCCAAATCCTTCCCATTCCAATCCTGAGACCCTTCCTATAACATGAGATGTGATATCCAACTCCTTCCCAATCCAATCCTGAGACCCTTCCGATAGCATGAGATATGATATCTCAATGCTTCTAATACCAAACCACAGACCCGTCCTATAACTTGAGATGTGATATCCAAATCCTTCCCCTTCCAAACCTGAGACCCTTCCTTTAGCATGAGATGTGATATCCAACTCCTTCCCATTCCAATCCTGAGACCCTTCTTATAGCATGAGATGTGATATCCCAATGCTTCTACCAAACCTGAGACCCTTCCTATAGCATGAGATATGATATCCAACTCTTCCCATCCAATCCTGAGACCCTTCCTATAACATGAGATGTGATATCCAACTCCTTCCCAATCCAATCCTGAGACCCTTCCGATAGCATGAGATGTGATATCTCAATGCTTCTAATACCAAACCGGAGACCCTCCCTATAGCGTGAGATGTGATATCAAAGTCCTTTCCATTCCAAGCCTGATACCCTTCCTATAACATCAGATGTGATATCCAACTCTTCCCATCCAATCCTGAACCCTTCCTATAACATGAGATGTGATATCCAACTCCTTCCCAATCCAATCCTGAGACCCTTCCGATAGCATGATATGTGATATCTTAATGCTTCTAGCAAACCTGAGACCTTCCCATGGCATGAGATGTGATATCAAACTCCTTCCCATTCCAATCCTGAGACCCTACCTATAGCATGAGATGTGATATCTCAATGCTTCTACCAAACCTGAGACCCTTCCTATAGCATGAGATGTGATATCCACCTCCTTCCAATTCCAACCTGTGACCCTTCCTATAGCATGAGATGGGATATCCAACTCCTTCCCGATCCATTCCTGAGACCCTTCCGATAGAATGAGATGTGATATCTTAATGCTTCTACCATACCTGAGACCTTCCTATGGCATGAGATGTGATATCAAACTCCTTCCCATTCCAATCCTGAGACCCTTCCTATGGCATGAGATGTGATATCCAACTCTTCCATCCAATCCTGAGACCCTTCCTATAACATGAGATGTGATATCCAACACCTTCCCAATCCAATACTGAGACCCTTCCGATAGCATGAGATGTGATATCCAACTCCTTCCAATTCCAACCTGTGACCCTTCCTATAGCATGAGATGGAATATCCAACTCCTTCCCGATCCAATCCTGAGACCCTTCCGATAGCATGAGATGTGATATCTTAATGCTTCTAATACCAAACCTTAGACTGTCCTATAACATGAGATGTGATATCTCAATGCTTCTAATAACAAACCTGAGACCCTTCCTATAACATGAGATGTGATATCCAATTCCTTCCCATTCCAATCCTGAGACCCTTCCTATAACATGAGATGTGATATCCAACTCTTTCCCAATCCAATCCTGAGACCCTTCCGATAGCATGAGATATATCTCAATGCTTCTAATACCAAACCACAGACCCATCCTATATATTGAGATGTGATATCCAAATCCTTCCCCTTCCAAACCTGAGACCCTTCCTTTAGCATGAGATGTGATATCCAACTCCTTCCCATTCCAATCCTGAGACCCGTCCTATACCATGAGATATGATATCTCAATGCTTCTAATACCAAACCTAAGACCCTCCCTATAGCGTGACATGTGATATCAAAGTCCTTTACATTCCAATCCTGATACCCTTCCTATAACATGAGATGTGATATCCAACTCTTCCGATCCAATCCTGAGACCCTTCCTATAACATGAGATGTGATATCCAACTCCTTCACAATCCAATCCTGAGACCCTTCCGATAGCATGAGATGTGATATCTCAATGCTTCTAATACCAAACCTGAGACCCTCCCTATAGCGTGAGATGTGATAAAGTCCTTCCCATTCCAATCCTGATACCCTTCCTATAACATGAGATGTGATATCCAACTCCTTCCAATTCCAACCTGTGACCCTTCCCATAGCATGAGATGCGATATCCAACTCCTTCCCAATCCATTCCTGAGACCCTTCTGATAGCATGAGATGTGATATCTTAATGCTTCTAGCAAACCTGAGACCTTCCCATGGCATGAGATGTGATATCAAACTCCTTCCCATTCCAATCCTGAGACCCTTCCTATAGCATGAGATGTGATATCCAACTCCTTCCCATTCAAATCCTGAGACCCGTCCTATATTATGAGATGTTATATCTCAATGCTTCTAATACCAAACCTGAGACTGTCCTATAACATGAGATGTGATATCTCAATGCTTCTAATAACAAACCTGAGACCCTTCCTAAAACATGAGAACTGATATCCAAGTCCTTCCCATTCCAATCTTGAGACCCTTCCTATAACATGAGATATGATATCTCAATGCTTCTAATACCAAACCACAGACCCGTCCTATAACTTGAGATGTGATATCCAAATCCTTCCCCTTTCAAACCTGAGACCCTTCCTTTATCATGAGATGTGATATCCAACTCCTTCCCATTCCAATCCTGAGACCCTTCCTATAGCATGAGATGTGATATCCCAATGCTTCTACCAAACCTGAGACCCTTCCTATAGCATGAGATGTGATATCCAACTCTTCCCATCCAATCCTGAGACCCTTCCTATAACATGAGATGTGATATCCAACTACTTCCCAATCCAATCCTGAGACCCTTCCGATAGCATGAGATATGATATCTCAATGCTTCTAATATCAAACCTGAGACCCTCCCTATAGCATCAGATGTGATATCCAACTCCTTCCCATTCCAATCCTGAGACCCTTCCGATAGCATGAGATGTGATATCCAACTCCTTCCAATTCCAACCTGTGACCCTTCCTATAGCATGAGATGTGATATCCCAATGCTTCTACCAAACCTGAGACCCTTCCTTTATCATGAGATGTGATATCCAACTCCTTCCCATTCCAATCCTGAGACCCTTCCTATAGCATGAGATGTGAAATCTCAATGCTTCTACCAAACCTGAGACCCTTCCTATAGCATGAGATGTGATATCCAACTCTTCCCATCCAATCCTGAGACCCTTCCTATAACATGAGATGTGATATCCAACTACTTCCCAATCCAATCCTGAGACCCTTCCGATAGCATGAGATATGATATCTCAATGCTTCTAATATCAAACCTGAGACCCTCCCTATAGCATCAGATGTGATATCCAACTCCTTCCCATTCCAATCCTGAGACCCTTCCGATAGCATGAGATGTGATATCCAACTCCTTCCAATTCCAACCTGTGACCCTTCCTATAGCATGAGATGTGATATCCCAATGCTTCTACCAAACCTGAGACCCTTCCTTTATCATGAGATGTGATATCCAACTCCTTCCCATTCCAATCCTGAGACCCTTCCTATAGCATGAGATGTGATATCCCAATGCTTCTACCAAACCTGAGACCCTTTCTATAGCATGAGATGTCATATCCAACTCTTCCCATCCAATCCTGAGACCCTTCCTATAACATGAGATGTGATATCCAACTCCTTCCCAATCCAATCCTGAGACCCTTCCGATAGCATGAGATATGATATCTCAATGCTTCTAATATCAAACCTGAGACCCACCCTATAGCATCAGATGTGATATCCAACTCCTTCCCATTCCAATCCTGAGACCCTTCCGATAGCATGAGATGTGATATCCAACTCCTTCCAATTCCAACCTGTGACCCTTCCTATAGCATGAGATATGATATACAACTCCTTCCCATTCCAATCCTGAGACCCTTCCTGTAACATGAGATGTGATATCCAACTCCTTCCCAATCCAATCCTGAGACCCTTCTGATAGCATGAGATATGATATCTCATTGCTTCTAATAACAAACCTGTAACCCTTCCTATAACATGAGATGTGATATCCAAATCCTTCCCATTCCAATCCTGAGACCCTTCCTATAACATGAGATGTGATATCCAACTCCTTCCCAATCCAATCCTGAGACCCTTTGGATAGCATGAGATATGATATCTCAATGCTTCTAATACCAAACCACAGACCCGTCCTATAACTTGAGATGTGATATCCAAATCCTTCCCCTTCCAAACCTGAGACCCTTCCTTTAGCATCAGATGTGATATCCAACTCCTTCCCATTCCAATCCTGAGACCCTTCTTATAGCATGAGATGTGATATCCCAATGCTTCTACCAAACCTGAGACCCTTCTTATAGCATGAGATATGATATCCAACTCTTCTCATCCAATCCTGAGACCCTTCCAATAGCATGAGATGTGATATCCAACTCCTTCCAATTCCAACCTGTGACCCTTCCTATAACATGAGATGTGATATCCAACACCTTCCCAATCCAATCCTGAGACCCTTCCGATAGCATGAGATGTGATATCCAACTCCTTCCAATTCCAACCTGTGACCCTTCCTATAGCATGAGATGGGATATCCAACTCCTTCCCGATCCAATCCTGAGACCCTTCCGATAGCATGAGATGTGATATCTTAATGCTTCTACCATACCTGAGACCTTCCTATGGCATGAGATGTGATATCAAACTCCTTCCCATTCCAATCCTGAGACCCTTCCTATGGCATGAGATGTGATATCCAACTCCTTCCCATTCCAATCCTGAGACCCGTCCTATACCATGAGATGTGATATCTCAATGCTTCTAATACCAAACCTTAGACTGTCCTATAACATGAGATGTGATATCTCAATGCTTCTAATAACAAACCTGAGACCCTTCCTATAACATGAGATGTGATATCCAATTCCTTCCCATTCCAATCCTGAGACCCTTCCTATAACATGAGATGTGATATCCAACTCCTTCCCAATCCAATCCTGAGACCCTTCCGATAGCATGAGATATATCTCAATGCTTCTAATACCAAACCACAGACCCATCCTATATATTGAAATGTGATATCCAAATCCTTCCCCTTCCAAACCTGAGACCCTTCCTTTAGCATGAGATGTGATATCCAACTCCTTCCCATTCCAATCCTGAGACCCGTCCTATACCATGAGATATGATATCTCAATGCTTCTAATACCAAACCTGAGACTGTCCTATAACATGAGATGTGATTTCTCAATGCTTCTAATACCAAACCTGAGACCCTTCCTATAGCATGAGATGTGATATCCAAATCTTCCCATCCAATCCTGAGACCCTTCCTATAACATGAGATGTGATATCCAACTCCTTCCCAATCCAATCCTGAGACCCTTCCAATAGCATGAGATGTGATATCTCAATGCTTCTAATACCAAACCTAAGACCCTCCCTATAGCGTGAGATGTGATATCAAAGTCCTTTACATTCCAATCCTGATACCCTTCCTATAACATGAGATGTGATATCCAACTCTTCCCATCCAATCCTGAGACCCTTCCTATAACATGAGATGTGATATCCAACTCCTTCACAATCCAATCCTGAGACCCTTCCGATAGCATGAGATGTGATATCTCAATGCTTCTAATACCAAACCTGAGACCCTCCCTATAGCGTGAGATGTGATAAAGTCCTTCTCATTCCAATCCTGATACCCTTCCTATAACATGAGATGTGATATCCAACTCCTTCCAATTCCAACCTGTGACCCTTCCCATAGCATGAGATGCGATATCCAACTCCTTCCCAATCCAATCCTGAGACCCTTCTGATAGCATGAGATGTGATATATTGATGCTTCTAGCAAACCTGAGACCTTCCCATGGCATGAGATGTGATATCAAACTCCTTCCCATTCCAATCCTGAGACCCTTCCTATAGCATGAGATGTGATATCCAACTCCTTCCCATTCAAATCCTGAGACCCGTCCTATATTATGAGATGTTATATCTCAATGCTTCTAATACCAAACCTGAGACTGTCCTATAACATGAGATGTGATATCTCAATGCTTCTAATAACAAACCTGAGACCCTTCCTAAAACATGAGAACTGATATCCAAGTCCTTCCCATTCCAATCTTGAGACCCTTCCTATAACATGAGATATGATATCTCAATGCTTCTAATACCAAACCACAGACCCGTCCTATAACTTGAGATGTGATATCCAAATCCTTCCCCTTTCAAACCTGAGACCCTTCCTTTATCATGAGATGTGATATCCAACTCCTTCCCATTCCAATCCTGAGACCCTTCCTATAGCATGAGATGTGATATCCCAATGCTTCTACCAAACCTGAGACCCTTCCTATAGCATGAGATGTGATATCCAACTCTTCCCATCCAATCCTGAGACCCTTCCTATAACATGAGATGTGATATCCAACTACTTCCCAATCCAATCCTGAGACCCTTCCGATAGCATGAGATATGATATCTCAATGCTTCTAATATCAAACCTGAGACCCTCCCTATAGCATCAGATGTGATATCCAACTCCTTCCCATTCCAATCCTGAGACCCTTCCGATAGCATGAGATGTGATATCCAACTCCTTCCAATTCCAACCTGTGACCCTTCCTATAGCATGAGATGTGATATCCCAATGCTTCTACCAAACCTGAGACCCTTCCTTTATCATGAGATGTGATATCCAACTCCTTCCCATTCCAATCCTGAGACCCTTCCTATAGCATGAGATGTGATATCCCAATGCTTCTACCAAACCTGAGACCCTTTCTATAGCATGAGATGTCATATCCAACTCTTCCCATCCAATCCTGAGACCCTTCCTATAACATGAGATGTGATATCCAACTCCTTCCCAATCCAATCCTGAGACCCTTCCGATAGCATGAGATATGATATCTCAATGCTTCTAATATCAAACCTGAGACCCACCCTATAGCATCAGATGTGATATCCAACTCCTTCCCATTCCAATCCTGAGACCCTTCCGATAGCATGAGATGTGATATCCAACTCCTTCCAATTCCAACCTGTGACCCTTCCTATAGCATGAGATATGATATACAACTCCTTCCCATTCCAATCCTGAGACCCTTCCTGTAACATGAGATGTGATATCCAACTCCTTCCCAATCCAATCCTGAGACCCTTCTGATAGCATGAGATATGATATCTCATTGCTTCTAATAACAAACCTGTAACCCTTCCTATAACATGAGATGTGATATCCAAATCCTTCCCATTCCAATCCTGAGACCCTTCCTATAACATGAGATGTGATATCCAACTCCTTCCCAATCCAATCCTGAGACCCTTTCGATAGCATGAGATATGATATCTCAATGCTTCTAATACCAAACCACAGACCCGTCCTATAACTTGAGATGTGATATCCAAATCCTTCCCCTTCCAAACCTGAGACCCTTCCTTTAGCATCAGATGTGATATCCAACTCCTTCCCATTCCAATCCTGAGACCCTTCTTATAGCATGAGATGTGATATCCCAATGCTTCTACCAAACCTGAGACCCTTCTTATAGCATGAGATATGATATCCAACTCTTCTCATCCAATCCTGAGACCCTTCCAATAGCATGAGATGTGATATCCAACTCCTTCCAATTCCAACCTGTGACCCTTCCTATAGCATGAGATGGGATATCCAACTCCTTCCCGATCCAATCCTGAGACCCTTCCGATAGCATGAGATGTGATATCTTAATGCTTCTACCATACCTGAGACCTTCCTATGGCATGAGATGTGATATCAAACTCCTTCCCATTCCAATCCTGAGACCCTTCCTATGGCATGAGATGTGATATCCAACTCCTTCCCATTCCAATCCTGAGACCCGTCCTATACCATGAGATGTGATATCTCAATGCTTCTAATACCAAACCTTAGACTGTCCTATAACATGAGATGTGATATCTCAATGCTTCTAATAACAAACCTGAGACCCTTCCTATAACATGAGATGTGATATCCAATTCCTTCCCATTCCAATCCTGAGACCCTTCCTATAACATGAGATGTGATATCCAACTCCTTCCCAATCCAATCCTGAGACCCTTCCGATAGCATGAGATATATCTCAATGCTTCTAATACCAAACCACAGACCCATCCTATATATTGAAATGTGATATCCATATCCAAATCCTTCCCCTTCCAAACCTGAGACCCTTCCTTTAGCATGAGATGTGATATCCAACTCCTTCCCATTCCAATCCTGAGACCCGTCCTATACCATGAGATATGATATCTCAATGCTTCTAATACCAAACCTGAGACTGTCCTATAACATGAGATGTGATTTCTCAATGCTTCTAATACCAAACCTGAGACCCTTCCTATAGCATGAGATGTGATATCCAAATCTTCCCATCCAATCCTGAGACCCTTCCTATAACATGAGATGTGATATCCAACTCCTTCCCAATCCAATCCTGAGACCCTTCCAATAGCATGAGATGTGATATCTCAATGCTTCTAATACCAAACCTAAGACCCTCCCTATAGCGTGAGATGTGATATCAAAGTCCTTTACATTCCAATCCTGATACCCTTCCTATAACATGAGATGTGATATCCAACTCTTCCCATCCAATCCTGAGACCCTTCCTATAACATGAGATGTGATATCCAACTCCTTCACAATCCAATCCTGAGACCCTTCCGATAGCATGAGATGTGATATCTCAATGCTTCTAATACCAAACCTGAGACCCTCCCTATAGCGTGAGATGTGATAAAGTCCTTCCCATTCCAATCCTGATACCCTTCCTATAACATGAGATGTGATATCCAACTCCTTCCAATTCCAACCTGTGACCCTTCCCATAGCATGAGATGCGATATCCAACTCCTTCCCAATCCATTCCTGAGACCCTTCTGATAGCATGAGATGTGATATCTTAATGCTTCTAGCAAACCTGAGACCTTCCCATGGCATGAGATGTGATATCAAACTCCTTCCCATTCCAATCCTGAGACCCTTCCTATAGCATGAGATGTGATATCCAACTCCTTCCCATTCAAATCCTGAGACCCGTCCTATATTATGAGATGTTATATCTCAATGCTTCTAATACCAAACCTGAGACTGTCCTATAACATGAGATGTGATATCTCAATGCTTCTAATAACAAACCTGAGACCCTTCCTATAACATGAGATCTGATATCCAAGTCCTTCCCATTCCAATCTTGAGACCCTTCCTATAACATGAGATATGATATCTCAATGCTTCTAATACCAAACCACAGACCCGTCCTATAACTTGAGATGTGATATCCAAATCCTTCCCCTTTCAAACCTGAGACCCTTCCTTTATCATGAGATGTGATATCCAACTCCTTCCCATTCCAATCCTGAGACCCTTCCTATAGCATGAGATGTGATATCCCAATGCTTCTACCAAACCTGAGACCCTTCCTATAGCATGAGATGTGATATCCAACTCTTCCCATCCAATCCTGAGACCCTTCCTATAACATGAGATGTGATATCCAACTACTTCCCAATCCAATCCTGAGACCCTTCCGATAGCATGAGATATGATATCTCAATGCTTCTAATATCAAACCTGAGACCCTCCCTATAGCATCAGATGTGATATCCAACTCCTTCCCATTCCAATCCTGAGACCCTTCCGATAGCATGAGATGTGATATCCAACTCCTTCCAATTCCAACCTGTGACCCTTCCTATAGCATGAGATGTGATATCCCAATGCTTCTACCAAACCTGAGAGCCTTCCTTTATCATGAGATGTGATATCCAACTCCTTCCCATTCCAATCCTGAGACCCTTCCTATAGCATGAGATGTGATATCCCAATGCTTCTACCAAACCTGAGACCCTTTCTATAGCATGAGATGTCATATCCAACTCTTCCCATCCAATCCTGAGACCCTTCCTATAACATGAGATGTGATATCCAACTCCTTCCCAATCCAATCCTGAGACCCTTCCGATAGCATGAGATATGATATCTCAATGCTTCTAATATCAAACCTGAGACCCACCCTATAGCATCAGATGTGATATCCAACTCCTTCCCATTCCAATCCTGAGACCCTTCCGATAGCATGAGATGTGATATCCAACTCCTTCCAATTCCAACCTGTGACCCTTCCTATAGCATGAGATATGATATACAACTCCTTCCCATTCCAATCCTGAGACCCTTCCTGTAACATGAGATGTGATATCCAACTCCTTCCCAATCCAATCCTGAGACCCTTCTGATAGCATGAGATATGATATCTCATTGCTTCTAATAACAAACCTGTAACCCTTCCTATAACATGAGATGTGATATCCAAATCCTTCCCATTCCAATCCTGAGACCCTTCCTATAACATGAGATGTGATATCCAACTCCTTCCCAATCCAATCCTGAGACCCTTCCGATAGCATGAGATATGATATCTCAATGCTTCTAATACCAAACCACAGACCCGTCCTATAACTTGAGATGTGATATCCAAATCCTTCCCCTCCCAAACCTGAGACCCTTCCTTTAGCATCAGATGTGATATCCAACTCCTTCCCATTCCAATCCTGAGACCCTTCTTATAGCATGAGATGTGATATCCCAATGCTTCTACCAAACCTGAGACCCTTCCTATAGCATGAGATATGATATCCAACTCTTCCCATCCAATCCTGAGACCCTTCCAATAGCATGAGATGTGATATCCAACTCCTTCCAATTCCAACCTGTGACCCTTCCTATAACATGAGATGTGATATCCAACACCTTCCCAATCCAATCCTGAGACCCTTCCGATAGCATGAGATGTGATATCCAACTCCTTCCAATTCCAACCTGTGACCCTTCCTATAGCATGAGATGGGATATCCAACTCCTTCCCGATCCAATCCTGAGACCCTTCCGATAGCATGAGATGTGATATCTTAATGCTTCTACCATACCTGAGACCTTCCTATGGCATGAGATGTGATATCAAACTCCTTCCCATTCCAATCCTGAGACCCTTCCTATGGCATGAGATGTGATATCCAACTCCTTCCCATTCCAATCCTGAGACCCGTCCTATACCATGAGATGTGATATCTCAATGCTTCTAATACCAAACCTTAGACTGTCCTATAACATGAGATGTGATATCTCAATGCTTCTAATAACAAACCTGAGACCCTTCCTATAACATGAGATGTGATATCCAATTCCTTCCCATTCCAATCCTGAGACCCTTCCTATAACATGAGATGTGATATCCAACTCCTTCCCAATCCAATCCTGAGACCCTTCCGATAGCATGAGATATATCTCAATGCTTCTAATACCAAACCACAGACCCATCCTATATATTGAAATGTGATATCCAAATCCTTCCCCTTCCAAACCTGAGACCCTTCCTTTAGCATGAGATGTGATATCCAACTCCTTCCCATTCCAATCCTGAGACCCGTCCTATACCATGAGATATGATATCTCAATGCTTCTAATACCAAACCTGAGACTGTCCTATAACATGAGATGTGATTTCTCAATGCTTCTAATACCAAACCTGAGACCCTTCCTATAGCATGAGATGTGATATCCAAATCTTCGCATCCAATCCTGAGACCCTTCCTATAACATGAGATGTGATATCCAACTCCTTCCCAATCCAATCCTGAGACCCTTCCAATAGCATGAGATGTGATATCTCAATGCTTCTAATACCAAACCTAAGACCCTCCCTATAGCGTGAGATGTGATATCAAAGTCCTTTACATTCCAATCCTGATACCCTTCCTATAACATGAGATGTGATATCCAACTCTTCCCATCCAATCCTGAGACCCTTCCTATAACATGAGATGTGATATCCAACTCCTTCACAATCCAATCCTGAGACCCTTCCGATAGCATGAGATGTGATATCTCAATGCTTCTAATACCAAACCTGAGACCCTCCCTATAGCGTGAGATGTGATAAAGTCCTTCCCATTCCAATCCTGATACCCTTCCTATAACATGAGATGTGATATCCAACTCCTTCCAATTCCAACCTGTGACCCTTCCCATAGCATGAGATGCGATATCCAACTCCTTCCCAATCCAATCCTGAGACCCTTCTGATAGCATGAGATGTGATATATTGATGCTTCTAGCAAACCTGAGACCTTCCCATGGCATGAGATGTGATATCAAACTCCTTCCCATTCCAATCCTGAGACCCTTCCTATAGCATGAGATGTGATATCCAACTCCTTCCCATTCCAATCCTGAGACCCGTCCTATATTATGAGATGTTATATCTCAATGCTTCTAATACCAAACCTGAGACTGTCCTATAACATGAGATGTGATATCTCAATGCTTCTAATAACAAACCTGAGACCCTTCCTATAATATGAGATCTGATATCCAAGTCCTTCCCATTCCAATCTTGAGACCCTTCCTATAACATGAGATGTGATATCTCAATGCTTCTAATACCAAACCACAGACCCGTCCTATAACTTGAGATGTGATATCCAAATCCTTCCCCTTTCAAACCTGAGACCCTTCCTTTATCATGAGATGTGATATCCAACTCCTTCCCATTCCAATCCTGAGACCCTTCCTATAGCATGAGATGTGATATCCCAATGCTTCTACCAAACCTGAGACCCTTCCTATAGCATGAGATGTGATATCCAACTCTTCCCATCCAATCCTGAGACCCTTCCTATAACATGAGATGTGATATCCAACTACTTCCCAATCCAATCCTGAGACCCTTCCGATAGCATGAGATATGATATCTCAATGCTTCTAATATCAAACCTGAGACCCTCCCTATAGCATCAGATGTGATATCCAACTCCTTCCCATTCCAATCCTGAGACCCTTCCGATAGCATGAGATGTGATATCCAACTCCTTCCAATTCCAACCTGTGACCCTTCCTATAGCATGAGATGTGATATCCCAATGCTTCTACCAAACCTGAGACCCTTCCTTTATCATGAGATGTGATATCCAACTCCTTCCCATTCCAATCCTGAGACCCTTCCTATAGCATGAGATGTGATATCCCAATGCTTCTACCAAACCTGAGACCCTTCCTATAGCATGAGATGTGATATCCAACTCTTCCCATCCAATCCTGAGACCCTTCCTATAACATGAGATGTGATATCCAACTCCTTCCCAATCCAATCCTGAAACCCTTCCGATAGCATGAGATATGATATCTCAATGCTTCTAATATCAAACCTGAGACCCACCCTATAGCATCAGATGTGATATCCAACTCCTTCCCATTCCAATCCTGAGACCCTTCCGATAGCATGAGTTGTGATATCCAACTCCTTCCAATTCCAACCTGAGACCCTTCCTATAGCATGAGATATGATATACAACTCCTTCCCATTCCAATCCTGAGACCCTTCCTGTAACATGAGATGTGATATCCAACACCTTCCCAATCCAATCCTGAGACCCTTCCGATAGCATGAGATGTGATATCCAACTCCTTCCAATTCCAACCTGTGACCCTTCCTATAGCATGAGATGGGATATCCAACTCCTTCCCGATCCAATCCTGAGACCCTTCCGATAGCATGAGATGTGATATCTTAATGCTTCTACCATACCTGAGACCTTCCTATGGCATGAGATGTGATATCAAACTCCTTCCCATTCCAATCCTGAGACCCTTCCTATGGCATTAGATGTGATATCCAACTCCTTCCCATTCCAATCCTGAGACCCGTCCTATACCATGAGATGTGATATCTCTATGCTTCTAATACCAAACCTTAGACTGTCCTATAACATGATATCTGATATCTCAATGCTTCTAATAACAAACTTGAGACCCTTCCTATAACATGAGATGTGATATCCAATTCCTTCCCATTCCAATCCTGAGACCCTTCCTATAACATGAGATGTGATATCCAACTCCTTCCCAATCCAATCCTGAGACCCTTCCGATAGCATGAGATATATCTCAATGCTTCTAATACCAAACCACAGACCCATCCTATATATTGAGATGTGATATCCAAATCCTTCCCCTTCCAAACCTGAGACCCTTCCTTTAGCATGAGATGTGATATCCAATTCCTTCCCATTCCAATCCTGAGACCCGTCCTTTACCATGAGATATGATATCTCAATGCTTCTAATACCAAACCTGAGACTGTCCTATAACATGAGATGTGATATCTCAATGCTTCTAATACCAAACCTGAGACCCTTCCTATAACATGAGATGTGATATCCAATTCCTTCCCATTCCAATCCTGAGACCCTTCCTATAACATGAGATGTGATATCCAACTCCTTCCCAATCCAATCCTGAGACCCTTCCGATAGCATGAGATATATCTCAATGCTTCTAATACCAAACCACAGACCCATCCTATATATTGAGATGTGATATCCAAATCCTTCCCCTTCCAAACCTGAGACCCTTCCTTTAGCATGAGATGTGATATCCAACTCCTTCCCATTCCAATCCTGAGACCCGTCCTTTACCATGAGATATGATATCTCAATGCTTCTAATACCAAACCTGAGACTGTCCTATAACATGAGATGTGATATCTCCATGCTTCTAATACCAAACCTGAGACCCTTCCAATAGCATGAGATGTGATATCTCAATGCTTCTAATACCAAACCTAAGACCCTCCCTATAGCGTGAGATGTGATATCAAAGTCCTTTACATTCCAATCCTGATACCCTTCCTATAACATGAGATGTGATATCCAACTCTTCCCATCCAATCCTGAGAAACTTCCTATAACATGAGATGTGATATCCAACTCCTTCACAATCCAATCCTGAGACCCTTCCGATAGCATGAGATGTGATATCTCAATGCTTCTAATACCAAACCTGAGACCCTCCCTATAGCGTGAGATGTGATAAAGTCCTTCCCATTCCAATCCTGATACCCTTCCTATAACATGAGATGTGATATCCAACTCCTTCCAATTCCAACCTGTGACCCTTCCCATAGCATGAGATGCAATATCCAACTCCTTCCCAATGCAATCCTTAGACCCTTCTGATAGCATGAGATGTGATATCTTAATGCTTCTAGCAAACCTGAGACCTTCCCATGGCATGAGATGTGATATCAAACTCCTTCCCATTCCAATCCTGAGACCCTTCCTATAGCATGAGATGTGATATCCAACTCCTTCCCATTCCAATCCTGAGACCCGTCCTATAGTATGAGATGTTATATCTCAATGCTTCTAATACCAAACCTGAGACTGTCCTATAACATGAGATGTGATATCTCAATGCTTCTAATAACAAACCTGAGACCCTTCCTATAACATGAGATCTGATATCCAAGTCCTTCCCATTCCAATCTTGAGACCCTTCCTATAACATGAGATATGATATCTCAATGCTTCTAATACCAAACCACAGACCCGTCCTATAACTTGAGATGTGATATCCAAATCCTTCCCCTTTCAAACCTGAGACCCTTCCTTTATCATGAGATGTGATATCCAACTCCTTCCCATTCCAATCCTGAGACCCTTCCTATAGCATGAGATGTGATATCCTAATGCTTCTACCAAACCTGAGACCCTTCCTATAGCATGAGATGTGATATCCAACTCTTCCCATCCAATCCTGAGACCCTTCCTATAACATGAGATGTGATATCCAACTACTTCCCAATCCAATCCTGAGACCCTTCCGATAGCATGAGATATGATATCTCAATGCTTCTAATATCAAACCTGAGACCCTCCCTATAGCATCAGATGTGATATCCAACTCCTTCCCATTCCAATCCTGAGACCCTTCCGATAGCATGAGATGTGATATCCAACTCCTTCCAATTCCAACCTGTGACCCTTCCTATAGCATGAGATGTGATATCCCAATGCTTCTACCAAACCTGAGACCCTTCCTTTATCATGAGATGTGATATCCAACTCCTTCCCATTCCAATCCTGAGACCCTTCCTATAGCATGAAATGTGATATCCCAATGCTTCTACCAAACCTGAGACCCTTCCGATAGCATGAGATGTGATATCCAACTCCTTCCAATTCCAACCTGTGACCCTTCCTATAGCATGAGATATGATATACAACTCCTTCCCATTCCAATCCTGAGACCCTTCCTGTAACATGAGATGTGATATCCAACTCCTTCCCAATCCAATCCTGAGACCCTTCTGATAGCATGAGATATGATATCTCATTGCTTCTAATAACAAACCTGTAACCCTTCCTATAACATGAGATGTGATATCCAAATCCTTCCCATTCCAATCCTGAGACCCTTCCTATAACATGAGATGTGATATCCAACTCCTTCCCAATCCAATCCTGAGACCCTTCCGATAGCATGAGATATGATATCTCAATGCTTCTAATACCAAACCACAGACCCGTCCTATAACTTGAGATGTGATATCCAAATCCTTCCCCTTCCAAACCTGAGACCCTTCCTTTAGCATCAGATGTGATATCCAACTCCTTCCCATTCCAATCCTGAGACCCTTCTTATAGCATGAGATGTGATATCCCAATGCTTCTACCAAACCTGAGACCCTTCCTATAGCATGAGATATGATATCCAACTCTTCCCATCCAATCCTGAGACCCTTCCAATAGCATGAGATGTGATATCCAACTCCTTCCAATTCCAACCTGTGACCCTTCCTATAACATGAGATGTGATATCCAACACCTTCCCAATCCAATCCTGAGACCCTTCCGATAGCATGAGATGTGATATCCAACTCCTTCCAATTCCAACCTGTGACCCTTCCTATAGCATGAGATGGGATATCCAACTCCTTCCCGATCCAATCCTGAGACCCTTCCGATAGCATGAGATGTGATATCTTAATGCTTCTACCATACCTGAGACCTTCCTATGGCATGAGATGTGATATCAAACTCCTTCCCATTCCAATCCTGAGACCCTTCCTATGGCATGAGATGTGATATCCAACTCCTTCCCATTCCAATCCTGAGACCCGTCCTATACCATGAGATGTGATATCTCAATGCTTCTAATACCAAACCTTAGACTGTCCTATAACATGAGATGTGATATCTCAATGCTTCTAATAACAAACCTGAGACCCTTCCTATAACATGAGATGTGATATCCAATTCCTTCCCATTCCAATCCTGAGACCCTTCCTATAACATGAGATGTGATATCCAACTCCTTCCCAATCCAATCCTGAGACCCTTCCGATAGCATGAGATATATCTCAATGCTTCTAATACCAAACCACAGACCCATCCTATATATTGAAATGTGATATCCAAATACTTCCCCTTCCAAACCTGAGATCCTTCCTTTAGCATGAGATGTGATATCCAACTCCTTCCCATTCCAATCCCGAGACCCGTCCTATACCATGAGATATGATATCTCAATGCTTCTAATACCAAACCTGAGACTGTCCTATAACATGAGATGTGATTTCTCAATGCTTCTAATACCAAACCTGAGACCCTTCCTATAGCATGAGATGTGATATCCAAATCTTCCCATCCAATCCTGAGACCCTTCCTATAACATGAGATGTGATATCCAACTCCTTCCCAATCCAATCCTGAGACCCTTCCAATAGCATGAGATGTGATATCTCAATGCTTCTAATACCAAACCTAAGACCCTCCCTATAGCGTGAGATGTGATATCAAAGTCCTTTACATTCCAATCCTGATACCCTTCCTATAACATGAGATGTGATATCCAACTCTTCCCATCCAATCCTGAGACCCTTCCTATAACATGAGATGTGATATCCAACTCCTTCACAATCCAATCCTGAGACCCTTCCGATAGCATGAGATGTGATATCTCAATGCTTCTAATACCAAACCTGAGACCCTCCCTATAGCGTGAGATGTGATAAAGTACTTCCCATTCCAATCCTGATACCCTTCCTATAACATGAGATGTGATATACAACTCCTTCCAATTCCAACCTGTGACCCTTCCCATAGCATGAGATGCGATATCCAACTCCTTCCCAATCCAATCCTGAGACCCTTCTGATAGCATGAGATGTGATATATTGATGCTTCTAGCAAACCTGAGACCTTCCCATGGCATGAGATGTGATATCAAACTCCTTCCCATTCCAATCCTGAGACCCTTCCTATAGCATGAGATGTGATATCCAACTCCTTCCCATTCCAATCCTGAGACCCGTCCTATATTATGAGATGTTATATCTCAATGCTTCTAATACCAAACCTGAGACTGTCCTATAACATGAGATGTGATATCTCAATGCTTCTAATAACAAACCTGAGACCCTTCCTATAATATGAGATCTGATATCCACGTCCTTCCCATTCCAATCCTGAGACCCTTCCTATAACATGAGATATGATATCTCAATGCTTCTAATACCAAACCACAGACCCGTCCTATAACTTGAGATGTGATATCCAAATCCTTCCCCTTTCAAACCTGAGACCCTTCCTTTATCATGAGATGTGATATCCAACTCCTTCCCATTCCAATCCTGAGACCCTTCCGATAGCATGAGATGTGATATCCCAATGCTTCCCAATCCAATCCTGAGACCCTTCCGATAGCATGAGATATGATATCTCAATGCTTCTAATATCAAACCTGAGACCCTCCCTATAGCATCAGATGTGATATCCAACTCCTTCCCATTCCAATCCTGAGACCCTTCCGATAGCATGAGATGTGATATCCAACTCCTTCCAATTCCAACCTGTGACCCTTCCTATAGCATGAGATGTGATATCCCAATGCTTCTACCAAACCTGAGACCCTTCCTTTATCATGAGATGTGATATCCAACTCCTTCCCATTCCAATCCTGAGACCCTTCCTATAGCATGAAATGTGATATCCCAATGCTTCTACCAAACCTGAGACCCTTCCGATAGCATGAGATGTGATATCCAACTCCTTCCAATTCCAACCTGTGACCCTTCCTATAGCATGAGATATGATATACAACTCCTTCCCATTCCAATCCTGAGACCCTTCCTGTAACATGAGATGTGATATCCAACTCCTTCCCAATCCAATCCTGAGACCCTTCTGATAGCATGAGATATGATATCTCATTGCTTCTAATAACAAACCTGTAACCCTTCCTATAACATGAGATGTGATATCCAAATCCTTCCCATTCCAATCCTGAGACCCTTCCTATAACATGAGATGTGATATCCAACTCCTTCCCAATCCAATCCTGAGACCCTTCTGATAGCATGAGATATGATATCTCATTGCTTCTAATAACAAACCTGTAACCCTTCCTATAACATGAGATGTGATATCCAAATCCTTCCCATTCCAATCCTGAGACCCTTCCTATAACATGAGATGTGATATCCAACTCCTTCCCAATCCAATCCTGAGACCCTTCCGATAGCATGAGATATGATATCTCAATGCTTCTAATACCAAACCACAGACCCGTCCTATAACTTGAGATGTGATATCCAAATCCTTCCCCTTCCAAACCTGAGACCCTTCCTTTAGCATCAGATGTGATATCCAACTCCTTCCCATTCCAATCCTGAGACCCTTCTTATAGCATGAGATGTGATATCCCAATGCTTCTACCAAACCTGAGACCCTTCCTATAGCATGAGATATGATATCCAACTCTTCCCATCCAATCCTGAGACCCTTCCAATAGCATGAGATGTGATATCCAACTCCTTCCAATTCCAACCTGTGACCCTTCCTATAACATGAGATGTGATATCCAACACCTTCCCAATCCAATCCTGAGACCCTTCCGATAGCATGAGATGTGATATCCAACTCCTTCCAATTCCAACCTGTGACCCTTCCTATAGCATGAGATGGGATATCCAACTCCTTCCCGATCCAATCCTGAGACCCTTCCGATAGCATGAGATGTGATATCTTAATGCTTCTACCATACCTGAGACCTTCCTATGGCATGAGATGTGATATCAAACTCCTTCCCATTCCAATCCTGAGACCCTTCCTATGGCATGAGATGTGATATCCAACTCCTTCCCATTCCAATCCTGAGACCCGTCCTATACCATGAGATGTGATATCTCAATGCTTCTAATACCAAACCTTAGACTGTCCTATAACATGAGATGTGATATCTCAATGCTTCTAATAACAAACCTGAGACCCTTCCTATAACATGAGATATGATATCCAACTCTTCCCATCCAATCCTGAGACCCTTCCAATAGCATGAGATGTGATATCCAACTCCTTCCAATTCCAACCTGTGACCCTTCCTATAACATGAGATGTGATATCCAACACCTTCCCAATCCAATCCTGAGACCCTTCCGATAGCATGAGATGTGATATCCAACTCCTTCCAATTCCAACCTGTGACCCTTCCTATAGCATGAGATGGGATATCCAACTCCTTCCCGATCCAATCCTGAGACCCTTCCGATAGCATGAGATGTGATATCTTAATGCTTCTACCATACCTGAGACCTTCCTATGGCATGAGATGTGATATCAAACTCCTTCCCATTCCAATCCTGAGACCCTTCCTATGGCATGAGATGTGATATCCAACTCCTTCCCATTCCAATCCTGAGACCCGTCCTATACCATGAGATGTGATATCTCAATGCTTCTAATACCAAACCTTAGACTGTCCTATAACATGAGATGTGATATCTCAATGCTTCTAATAACAAACCTGAGACCCTTCCTATAACATGAGATGTGATATCCAATTCCTTCCCATTCCAATCCTGAGACCCTTCCTATAACATGAGATGTGATATCCAACTCCTTCCCAATCCAATCCTGAGACCCTTCCGATAGCATGAGATATATCTCAATGCTTCTAATACCAAACCACAGACCCATCCTATATATTGAAATGTGATATCCAAATACTTCCCCTTCCAAACCTGAGATCCTTCCTTTAGCATGAGATGTGATATCCAACTCCTTCCCATTCCAATCCCGAGACCCGTCCTATACCATGAGATATGATATCTCAATGCTTCTAATACCAAACCTGAGACTGTCCTATAACATGAGATGTGATTTCTCAATGCTTCTAATACCAAACCTGAGACCCTTCCTATAGCATGAGATGTGATATCCAAATCTTCCCATCCAATCCTGAGACCCTTCCTATAACATGAGATGTGATATCCAACTCCTTCCCAATCCAATCCTGAGACCCTTCCAATAGCATGAGATGTGATATCTCAATGCTTCTAATACCAAACCTAAGACCCTCCCTATAGCGTGAGATGTGATATCAAAGTCCTTTACATTCCAATCCTGATACCCTTCCTATAACATGAGATGTGATATCCAACTCTTCCCATCCAATCCTGAGACCCTTCCTATAACATGAGATGTGATATCCAACTCCTTCACAATCCAATCCTGAGACCCTTCCGATAGCATGAGATGTGATATCTCAATGCTTCTAATACCAAACCTGAGACCCTCCCTATAGCGTGAGATGTGATAAAGTACTTCCCATTCCAATCCTGATACCCTTCCTATAACATGAGATGTGATATACAACTCCTTCCAATTCCAACCTGTGACCCTTCCCATAGCATGAGATGCGATATCCAACTCCTTCCCAATCCAATCCTGAGACCCTTCTGATAGCATGAGATGTGATATATTGATGCTTCTAGCAAACCTGAGACCTTCCCATGGCATGAGATGTGATATCAAACTCCTTCCCATTCCAATCCTGAGACCCTTCCTATAGCATGAGATGTGATATCCAACTCCTTCCCATTCCAATCCTGAGACCCGTCCTATATTATGAGATGTTATATCTCAATGCTTCTAATACCAAACCTGAGACTGTCCTATAACATGAGATGTGATATCTCAATGCTTCTAATAACAAACCTGAGACCCTTCCTATAATATGAGATCTGATATCCACGTCCTTCCCATTCCAATCCTGAGACCCTTCCTATAACATGAGATATGATATCTCAATGCTTCTAATACCAAACCACAGACCCGTCCTATAACTTGAGATGTGATATCCAAATCCTTCCCCTTTCAAACCTGAGACCCTTCCTTTATCATGAGATGTGATATCCAACTCCTTCCCATTCCAATCCTGAGACCCTTCCGATAGCATGAGATGTGATATCCCAATGCTTCCCAATCCAATCCTGAGACCCTTCCGATAGCATGAGATATGATATCTCAATGCTTCTAATATCAAACCTGAGACCCTCCCTATAGCATCAGATGTGATATCCAACTCCTTCCCATTCCAATCCTGAGACCCTTCCGATAGCATGAGATGTGATATCCAACTCCTTCCAATTCCAACCTGTGACCCTTCCTATAGCATGAGATGTGATATCCCAATGCTTCTACCAAACCTGAGACCCTTCCTTTATCATGAGATGTGATATCCAACTCCTTCCCATTCCAATCCTGAGACCCTTCCTATAGCATGAAATGTGATATCCCAATGCTTCTACCAAACCTGAGACCCTTCCGATAGCATGAGATGTGATATCCAACTCCTTCCAATTCCAACCTGTGACCCTTCCTATAGCATGAGATATGATATACAACTCCTTCCCATTCCAATCCTGAGACCCTTCCTGTAACATGAGATGTGATATCCAACTCCTTCCCAATCCAATCCTGAGACCCTTCTGATAGCATGAGATATGATATCTCATTGCTTCTAATAACAAACCTGTAACCCTTCCTATAACATGAGATGTGATATCCAAATCCTTCCCATTCCAATCCTGAGACCCTTCCTATAACATGAGATGTGATATCCAACTCCTTCCCAATCCAATCCTGAGACCCTTCTGATAGCATGAGATATGATATCTCATTGCTTCTAATAACAAACCTGTAACCCTTCCTATAACATGAGATGTGATATCCAAATCCTTCCCATTCCAATCCTGAGACCCTTCCTATAACATGAGATGTGATATCCAACTCCTTCCCAATCCAATCCTGAGACCCTTCCGATAGCATGAGATATGATATCTCAATGCTTCTAATACCAAACCACAGACCCGTCCTATAACTTGAGATGTGATATCCAAATCCTTCCCCTTCCAAACCTGAGACCCTTCCTTTAGCATCAGATGTGATATCCAACTCCTTCCCATTCCAATCCTGAGACCCTTCTTATAGCATGAGATGTGATATCCCAATGCTTCTACCAAACCTGAGACCCTTCCTATAGCATGAGATATGATATCCAACTCTTCCCATCCAATCCTGAGACCCTTCCAATAGCATGAGATGTGATATCCAACTCCTTCCAATTCCAACCTGTGACCCTTCCTATAACATGAGATGTGATATCCAACACCTTCCCAATCCAATCCTGAGACCCTTCCGATAGCATGAGATGTGATATCCAACTCCTTCCAATTCCAACCTGTGACCCTTCCTATAGCATGAGATGGGATATCCAACTCCTTCCCGATCCAATCCTGAGACCCTTCCGATAGCATGAGATGTGATATCTTAATGCTTCTACCATACCTGAGACCTTCCTATGGCATGAGATGTGATATCAAACTCCTTCCCATTCCAATCCTGAGACCCTTCCTATGGCATGAGATGTGATATCCAACTCCTTCCCATTCCAATCCTGAGACCCGTCCTATACCATGAGATGTGATATCTCAATGCTTCTAATACCAAACCTTAGACTGTCCTATAACATGAGATGTGATATCTCAATGCTTCTAATAACAAACCTGAGACCCTTCCTATAACATGAGATGTGATATCCAATTCCTTCCCATTCCAATCCTGAGACCCTTCCTATAACATGAGATGTGATATCCAACTCCTTCCCAATCCAATCCTGAGACCCTTCCGATAGCATGAGATATATCTCAATGCTTCTAATACCAAACCACAGACCCATCCTATATATTGAAATGTGATATCCAAATCCTTCCCCTTCCAAACCTGAGATCCTTCCTTTAGCATGAGATGTGATATCCAACTCCTTCCCATTCCAATCCCGAGACCCGTCCTATACCATGAGATATGATATCTCAATGCTTCTAATACCAAACCTGAGACTGTCCTATAACATGAGATGTGATTTCTCAATGCTTCTAATACCAAACCTGAGACCCTTCCTATAGCATGAGATGTGATATCCAAATCTTCCCATCCAATCCTGAGACCCTTCCTATAACATGAGATGTGATATCCAACTCCTTCCCAATCCAATCCTGAGACCCTTCCAATAGCATGAGATGTGATATCTCAATGCTTCTAATACCAAACCTAAGACCCTCCCTATAGCGTGAGATGTGATATCAAAGTCCTTTACATTCCAATCCTGATACCCTTCCTATAACATGAGATGTGATATCCAACTCTTCCCATCCAATCCTGAGACCCTTCCTATAACATGAGATGTGATATCCAACTCCTTCACAATCCAATCCTGAGACCCTTCCGATAGCATGAGATGTGATATCTCAATGCTTCTAATACCAAACCTGAGACCCTCCCTATAGCGTGAGATGTGATAAAGTCCTTCCCATTCCAATCCTGATACCCTTCCTATAACATGAGATGTGATATACAACTCCTTCCAATTCCAACCTGTGACCCTTCCCATAGCATGAGATGCGATATCCAACTCCTTCCCAATCCAATCCTGAGACCCTTCTGATAGCATGAGATGTGATATATTGATGCTTCTAGCAAACCTGAGACCTTCCCATGGCATGAGATGTGATATCAAACTCCTTCCCATTCCAATCCTGAGACCCTTCCTATAGCATGAGATGTGATATCCAACTCCTTCCCATTCCAATCCTGAGACCCGTCCTATATTATGAGATGTTATATCTCAATGCTTCTAATACCAAACCTGAGACTGTCCTATAACATGAGATGTGATATCTCAATGCTTCTAATAACAAACCTGAGACCCTTCCTATAATATGAGATCTGATATCCACGTCCTTCCCATTCCAATCCTGAGACCCTTCCTATAACATGAGATATGATATCTCAATGCTTCTAATACCAAACCACAGACCCGTCCTATAACTTGAGATGTGATATCCAAATCCTTCCCCTTTCAAACCTGAGACCCTTCCTTTATCATGAGATGTGATATCCAACTCCTTCCCATTCCAATCCTGAGACCCTTCCGATAGCATGAGATGTGATATCCCAATGCTTCCCAATCCAATCCTGAGACCCTTCCGATAGCATGAGATATGATATCTCAATGCTTCTAATATCAAACCTGAGACCCTCCCTATAGCATCAGATGTGATATCCAACTCCTTCCCATTCCAATCCTGAGACCCTTCCGATAGCATGAGATGTGATATCCAACTCCTTCCAATTCCAACCTGTGACCCTTCCTATAGCATGAGATGTGATATCCCAATGCTTCTACCAAACCTGAGACCCTTCCTTTATCATGAGATGTGATATCCAACTCCTTCCCATTCCAATCCTGAGACCCTTCCTATAGCATGAAATGTGATATCCCAATGCTTCTACCAAACCTGAGACCCTTCCGATAGCATGAGATGTGATATCCAACTCCTTCCAATTCCAACCTGTGACCCTTCCTATAGCATGAGATATGATATACAACTCCTTCCCATTCCAATCCTGAGACCCTTCCTGTAACATGAGATGTGATATCCAACTCCTTCCCAATCCAATCCTGAGACCCTTCTGATAGCATGAGATATGATATCTCATTGCTTCTAATAACAAACCTGTAACCCTTCCTATAACATGAGATGTGATATCCAAATCCTTCCCATTCCAATCCTGAGACCCTTCCTATAACATGAGATGTGATATCCAACTCCTTCCCAATCCAATCCTGAGACCCTTCCGATAGCATGAGATATGATATCTCAATGCTTCTAATACCAAACCACAGACCCGTCCTATAACTTGAGATGTGATATCCAAATCCTTCCCCTTCCAAACCTGAGACCCTTCCTTTAGCATCAGATGTGATATCCAACTCCTTCCCATTCCAATCCTGAGACCCTTCTTATAGCATGAGATGTGATATCCCAATGCTTCTACCAAACCTGAGACCCTTCCTATAGCATGAGATATGATATCCAACTCTTCCCATCCAATCCTGAGACCCTTCCAATAGCATGAGATGTGATATCCAACTCCTTCCAATTCCAACCTGTGACCCTTCCTATAACATGAGATGTGATATCCAACACCTTCCCAATCCAATCCTGAGACCCTTCCGATAGCATGAGATGTGATATCCAACTCCTTCCAATTCCAACCTGTGACCCTTCCTATAGCATGAGATGGGATATCCAACTCCTTCCCGATCCAATCCTGAGACCCTTCCGATAGCATGAGATGTGATATCTTAATGCTTCTACCATACCTGAGACCTTCCTATGGCATGAGATGTGATATCAAACTCCTTCCCATTCCAATCCTGAGACCCTTCCTATGGCATGAGATGTGATATCCAACTCCTTCCCATTCCAATCCTGAGACCCGTCCTATACCATGAGATGTGATATCTCAATGCTTCTAATACCAAACCTTAGACTGTCCTATAACATGAGATGTGATATCTCAATGCTTCTAATAACAAACCTGAGACCCTTCCTATAACATGAGATGTGATATCCAATTCCTTCCCATTCCAATCCTGAGACCCTTCCTATAACATGAGATGTGATATCCAACTCCTTCCCAATCCAATCCTGAGACCCTTCCGATAGCATGAGATATATCTCAATGCTTCTAATACCAAACCACAGACCCATCCTATATATTGAAATGTGATATCCAAATCCTTCCCCTTCCAAACCTGAGACCCTTCCTTTAGCATGAGATGTGATATCCAACTCCTTCCCATTCCAATCCCGAGACCCGTCCTATACCATGAGATATGATATCTCAATGCTTCTAATACCAAACCTGAGACTGTCCTATAACATGAGATGTGATTTCTCAATGCTTCTAATACCAAACCTGAGACCCTTCCTATAGCATGAGATGTGATATCCAAATCTTCCCATCCAATCCTGAGACCCTTCCTATAACATGAGATGTGATATCCAACTCCTTCCCAATCCAATCCTGAGACCCTTCCAATAGCATGAGATGTGATATCTCAATGCTTCTAATACCAAACCTAAGACCCTCCCTATAGCGTGAGATGTGATATCAAAGTCCTTTACATTCCAATCCTGATACCCTTGCTATAACATGAGATGTGATATCCAACTCTTCCCATCCAATCCTGAGACCCTTCCTATAACATGAGATGTGATATCCAACTCCTTCACAATCCAATCCTGAGACCCTTCCGATAGCATGAGATGTGATATCTCAATGCTTCTAATACCAAACCTGAGACCCTCCCTATAGCGTGAGATGTGATAAAGTCCTTCCCATTCCAATCCTGATACCCTTCCTATAACATGAGATGTGATATCCAACTCCTTCCAATTCCAACCTGTGACCCTTCCCATAGCATGAGATGCGATATCCAACTCCTTCCCAATCCAATCCTGAGACCCTTCTGATAGCATGAGATGTGATATATTGATGCTTCTAGCAAACCTGAGACTTTCCCATGGCATGAGATGTGATATCAAACTCCTTCCCATTCCAATCCTGAGACCCTTCCTATAGCATGAGATGTGATATCCAACTCCTTCCCATTCCAATCCTGAGACCCGTCCTATATTATGAGATGTTATATCTCAATGCTTCTAATACCAAACCTGAGACTGTCCTATAACATGAGATGTGATATCTCAATGCTTCTAATAACAAACCTGAGACCCTTCCTATAATATGAGATCTGATATCCAAGTCCTTCCCATTCCAATCTTGAGACCCTTCCTATAACATGAGATATGATATCTCAATGCTTCTAATACCAAACCACAGACCCGTCCTATAACTTGAGATGTGATATCCAAATCCTTCCCCTTTCAAACCTGAGACCCTTCCTTTATCATGAGATGTGATATCCAACTCCTTCCCATTCCAATCCTGAGACCCTTCCTATAGCATGAGATGTGATATCCCAATGCTTCTACCAAACCTGAGACCCTTCCTATAGCATGAGATGTGATATCCAACTCTTCCCATCCAATCCTGAGACCCTTCCTATAACATGAGATGTGATATCCAACTACTTCCCAATCCAATCCTGAGACCCTTCCGATAGCATGAGATATGATATCTCAATGCTTCTAATATCAAACCTGAGACCCTCCCTATAGCATCAGATGTGATATCCAACTCCTTCCCATTCCAATCCTGAGACCCTTCCGATAGCATGAGATGTGATATCCAACTCCTTCCAATTCCAACCTGTGACCGTTCCTATAGCATGAGATGTGATATCCCAATGCTTCTACCAAACCTGAGACCCTTCCTTTATCATGAGATGTGATATCCAACTCCTTCCCATTCCAATCCTGAGACCCTTCCTATAGCATGAGATGTGATATCCCAATGCTTCTACCAAACCTGAGACCCTTCCTATAGCATGAGATGTGATATCCAACTCTTCCAATCCAATCCTGAGACCCTTCCTATAACATGAGATGTGATATCCAACTCCTTCCCAATCCAAACCTGAAACCCTTCCGATAGCATGAGATATGATATCTCAATGCTTCTAATATCAAACCTGAGACCCACCCTATAGCATCAGATGTGATATCCAATTCCTTCCCATTCCAATCCTGAGACCCTTCCGATAGCATGAGTTGTGATATCCAACTCCTTCCAATTCCAACCTGAGACCCTTCCTATAGCATGAGATATGATATACAACTCCTTCCCATTCCAATCCTGAGACCCTTCCTGTAACATGAGATGTGATATCCAACACCTTCCCAATCCAATCCTGAGACCCTTCCGATAGCATGAGATGTGATATCCAACTCCTTCCAATTCCAACCTGTGACCCTTCCTATAGCATGAGATGGGATATCCAACTCCTTCCCGATCCAATCCTGAGACCCTTCCGATAGCATGAGATGTGATATCTTAATGCTTCTACCATACCTGAGACCTTCCTATGGCATGAGATGTGATATCAAACTCCTTCCCATTCCAATCCTGAGACCCTTCCTATGGCATTAGATGTGATATCCAACTCCTTCCCATTCCAATCCTGAGACCCGTCCTATACCATGAGATGTGATATCTCAATGCTTCTAATACCAAACCTTAGACTGTCCTATAACATGAGATCTGATATCTCAATGCTTCTAATACCAAACCTAAGACCCTCCCTATAGCGTGAGATGTGATATCGAAGTCCTTTACATTCCAATCCTGATACCCTTCCTATAACATGAGATGTGATATCCAACTCTTCCCATCCAATCCTGAGACCCTTCCTATAACATGAGATGTGATATCCAACTCCTTCACAATCCAATCCTGAGACCCTTCCGATAGCATGAGATGTGATATCTCAATGCTTCTAATACCAAACCTGAGACCCTCCCTATAGCGTGAGATGTGATAAAGTCCTTCCCATTCCAATCCTGATACCCTTCCTATAACATGAGATGTGATATCCAACTCCTTCCAATTCCAACCTGTGACCCTTCCCATAGCATGAGATGCGATATCCAACTCCTTCCCAATCCATTCCTGAGACCCTTCTGATAGCATGAGATGTGATATCTTAATGCTTCTAGCAAACCTGAGACCTTCCCATGGCATGAGATGTGATATCAAACTCCTTCCCATTCCAATCCTGAGACCCTTCCTATAGCATGAGATGTGATATCCAACTCCTTCCCATTCAAATCCTGAGACCCGTCCTATATTATGAGATGTTATATCTCAATGCTTCTAATACCAAACCTGAGACTGTCCTATAACATGAGATGTGATATCTCAATGCTTCTAATAACAAACCTGAGACCCTTCCTATAACATGAGATCTGATATCCAAGTCCTTCCCATTCCAATCTTGAGACCCTTCCTATAACATGAGATATGATATCTCAATGCTTCTAATACCAAACCACAGACCCGTCCTATAACTTGAGATGTGATATCCAAATCCTTCCCCTTTCAAACCTGAGACCCTTCCTTTATCATGAGATGTGATATCCAACTCCTTCCCATTCCAATCCTGAGACCCTTCCTATAGCATGAGATGTGATATCCCAATGCTTCTACCAAACCTGAGACCCTTCCTATAGCATGAGATGTGATATCCAACTCTTCCCATCCAATCCTGAGACCCTTCCTATAACATGAGATGTGATATCCAACTACTTCCCAATCCAATCCTGAGACCCTTCCGATAGCATGAGATATGATATCTCAATGCTTCTAATATCAAACCTGAGACCCTCCCTATAGCATCAGATGTGATATCCAACTCCTTCCCATTCCAATCCTGAGACCCTTCCGATAGCATGAGATGTGATATCCAACTCCTTCCAATTCCAACCTGTGACCCTTCCTATAGCATGAGATGTGATATCCCAATGCTTCTACCAAACCTGAGAGCCTTCCTTTATCATGAGATGTGATATCCAACTCCTTCCCATTCCAATCCTGAGACCCTTCCTATAGCATGAGATGTGATATCCCAATGCTTCTACCAAACCTGAGACCCTTTCTATAGCATGAGATGTCATATCCAACTCTTCCCATCCAATCCTGAGACCCTTCCTATAACATGAGATGTGATATCCAACTCCTTCCCAATCCAATCCTGAGACCCTTCCGATAGCATGAGATATGATATCTCAATGCTTCTAATACCAAACCTGAGACCCTCCCTATAGCGTGAGATGTGATAAAGTCCTTCCCATTCCAATCCTGATACCCTTCCTATAACATGAGATGTGATATCCAACTCCTTCCAATTCCAACCTGTGACCCTTCCCATAGCATGAGATGCGATATCCAACTCCTTCCCAATCCATTCCTGAGACCCTTCTGATAGCATGAGATGTGATATCTTAATGCTTCTAGCAAACCTGAGACCTTCCCATGGCATGAGATGTGATATCAAACTCCTTCCCATTCCAATCCTGAGACCCTTCCTATAGCATGAGATGTGATATCCAACTCCTTCCCATTCAAATCCTGAGACCCGTCCTATATTATGAGATGTTATATCTCAATGCTTCTAATACCAAACCTGAGACTGTCCTATAACATGAGATGTGATATCTCAATGCTTCTAATAACAAACCTGAGACCCTTCCTATAACATGAGATCTGATATCCAAGTCCTTCCCATTCCAATCTTGAGACCCTTCCTATAACATGAGATATGATATCTCAATGCTTCTAATACCAAACCACAGACCCGTCCTATAACTTGAGATGTGATATCCAAATCCTTCCCCTTTCAAACCTGAGACCCTTCCTTTATCATGAGATGTGATATCCAACTCCTTCCCATTCCAATCCTGAGACCCTTCCTATAGCATGAGATGTGATATCCCAATGCTTCTACCAAACCTGAGACCCTTCCTATAGCATGAGATGTGATATCCAACTCTTCCCATCCAATCCTGAGACCCTTCCTATAACATGAGATGTGATATCCAACTACTTCCCAATCCAATCCTGAGACCCTTCCGATAGCATGAGATATGATATCTCAATGCTTCTAATATCAAACCTGAGACCCTCCCTATGGCATCAGATGTGATATCCAACTCCTTCCAATTCCAACCTGTGACCCTTCCTATAGCATGAGATGTGATATCCCAATGCTTCTACCAAACCTGAGAGCCTTCCTTTATCATGAGATGTGATATCCAACTCCTTCCCATTCCAATCCTGAGACCCTTCCTATAGCATGAGATGTGATATCCCAATGCTTCTACCAAACCTGAGACCCTTTCTATAGCATGAGATGTCATATCCAACTCTTCCCATCCAATCCTGAGACCCTTCCTATAACATGAGATGTGATATCCAACTCCTTCCCAATCCAATCCTGAGACCCTTCCGATAGCATGAGATATGATATCTCAATGCTTCTAATATCAAACCTGAGACCCACCCTATAGCATCAGATGTGATATCCAACTCCTTCCCATTCCAATCCTGAGACCCTTCCGATAGCATGAGATGTGATATCCAACTCCTTCCAATTCCAACCTGTGACCCTTCCTATAGCATGAGATATGATATACAACTCCTTCCCATTCCACTCCTGAGACCCTTCCTGTAACATGAGATGTGATATCCAACTCCTTCCCAATCCAATCCTGAGACCCTTCTCATAGCATGAGATATGATATCTCATTGCTTCTAATAACAAACCTGTAACCCTTCCTATAACATGAGATGTGATATCCAAATCCTTCCCATTCCAATCCTGAGACCCTTCCTATAACATGAGATGTGATATCCAACTCCTTCCCAATCCAATCCTGAGACCCTTCCGATAGCATGAGATATGATATCTCAATGCTTCTAATACCAAACCACAGACCCGTCCTATAACTTGAGATGTGATATCCAAATCCTTCCCCTTCCAAACCTGAGACCCTTCCTTTAGCATCAGATGTGATATCCAACTCCTTCCCATTCCAATCCTGAGACCCTTCTTATAGCATGAGATGTGATATCCCAATGCTTCTACCAAACCTGAGACCCTTCCTATAGCATGAGATATGATATCCAACTCTTCCCATCCAATCCTGAGACCCTTCCAATAGCATGAGATGTGATATCCAACTCCTTCCAATTCCAACCTGTGACCCTTCCTATAACATGAGATGTGATATCCAACACCTTCCCAATCCAATCCTGAGACCCTTCCGATAGCATGAGATGTGATATCCAACTCCTTACAATTCCAACCTGTGACCCTTCCTATAGCATGAGATGGGATATCCAACTCCTTCCCGATCCAATCCTGAGACCCTTCCGATAGCATGAGATGTGATATCTTAATGCTTCTACCATACCTGAGACCTTCCTATGGCATGAGATGTGATATCAAACTCCTTCCCATTCCAATCCTGAGACCCTTCCTATGGCATGAGATGTGATATCCAACTCCTTCCCATTCCAATCCTGAGACCCGTCCTATACCATGAGATGTGATATCTCAATGCTTCTAATACCAAACCTTAGACTGTCCTATAACATGAGATGTGATATCTCAATGCTTCTAATAACAAACCTGAGACCCTTCCTATAACATGAGATGTGATATCCAATTCCTTCCCATTCCAATCCTGAGACCCTTCCTATAACATGAGATGTGATATCCAACTCCTTCCCAATCCAATCCTGAGACCCTTCCGATAGCATGAGATATATCTCAATGCTTCTAATACCAAACCACAGACCCATCCTATATATTGAAATGTGATATCCAAATCCTTCCCCTTCCAAACCTGAGACCCTTCCTTTAGCATGAGATGTGATATCCAACTCCTTCCCATTCCAATCCTGAGACCCGTCCTATACCATGAGATATGATATCTCAATGCTTCTAATACCAAACCTGAGACTGTCCTATAACATGAGATGTGATTTCTCAATGCTTCTAATACCAAACCTGAGACCCTTCCTATAGCATGAGATGTGATATCCAAATCTTCCCATCCAATCCTGAGACCCTTCCTATAACATGAGATGTGATATCCAACTCCTTCCCAATCCAATCCTGAGACCCTTCCAATAGCATGAGATGTGATATCTCAATGCTTCTAATACCAAACCTAAGACCCTCCCTATAGCGTGAGATGTGATATCAAAGTCCTTTACATTCCAATCCTGATACCCTTCCTATAACATGAGATGTGATATCCAACTCTTCCCATCCAATCCTGAGACCCTTCCTATAACATGAGATGTGATATCCAACTCCTTCACAATCCAATCCTGAGACCCTTCCGATAGCATGAGATGTGATATCTCAATGCTTCTAATACCAAACCTGAGACCCTCCCTATAGCGTGAGATGTGATAAAGTCCTTCCCATTCCAATCCTGATACCCTTCCTATAACATGAGATGTGATATCCAACTCCTTCCAATTCCAACCTGTGACCCTTCCCATAGCATGAGATGCGATATCCAACTCCTTCCCAATCCAATCCTGAGACCCTTCTGATAGCATGAGATGTGATATCTTAATGCTTCTAGCAAACCTGAGACCTTCCCATGGCATGAGATGTGATATCAAACTCCTTCCCATTCCAATCCTGAGACCCTTCCTATAGCATGAGATGTGATATCCAACTCCTTCCCATTCCAATCCTGAGACCCGTCCTATATTATGAGATGTGATATCTCAATGCTTCTAATACCAAACCACAGACCCGTCCTATAACTTGAGATGTGATATCCAAATCCTTCCCCTTTCAACCCTGAGACCCTTCCTTTAACATGAGATGTGATATCCAACTCCTTCCCATTCCAATCCTGAGACCCTTCCTATAGCATGAGATGTGATATCCCAATGCTTCTACCAAACCTGAGACCCTTCCTATAGCATGAGATGTGATATCCAACTCTTCCCATCCAATCCTGAGACCCTTCCTATAACATGAGATGTGATATCCAACTACTTCCCAATCCAATCCTGAGACCCTTCCTATATTATGAGATGTTATATCTCAATGCTTCTAATACCAAACCTGAGACTGTCCTATAACATGAGATGTGATATCTCAATGCTTCTAATAACAAACCTGAGACCCTTCCTATAACATGAGATCTGATATCCAAGTCCTTCCCATTCCAATCTTGAGACCCTTCCTATAACATGAGATGTGATATCCAACTCCTTCCAATTCCAACCTGTGACCCTTCCCATAGCATGAGATGCGATATCCAACTCCTTCCCAATCCAATCCTGAGACCCTTCTGATAGCATGAGATGTGATATCTTAATGCTTCTAGCAAACCTGAGACCTTCCCATGGCATGAGATGTGATATCAAACTCCTTCCCATTCCAATCCTGAGACCCTTCCTATAGCATGAGATGTGATATCCAACTCCTTCCCATTCCAATCCTGAGACCCGTCCTATATTATGAGATGTGATATCTCAATGCTTCTAATACCAAACCACAGACCCTTCCTATAACATGAGATGTGATATCCAACTACTTCCCATTCCAATCCTGAGACCTTTCCGATAGCATGAGATGTGATATTCAACTCCTTCCAAATCCAACCTGTGACCCTTCCTATAGCATGAGATGTGATATCCCAATGCTTCTACCAAACCTGAGACCCTTCCTTTATCATGAGATGTGATATCCAACTCCTTCCCATTCCAATCCTGAGACCCTTCCTATAGCATGAGATGTGATATCCCAATGCTTCTACCAAACCTGAGACCCTTCCTATAGCATGAGATGTGATATCCAACTCTTCCCATCCAATCCTGAGACCCTTCCTATAACATGAGATGTGATATCCAACTCCTTCCCAATCCAATCCTGAGACCCTTCCGATAGCATGAGATATGATATCTCAATGCTTCTAATATCAAACCTGAGACCCACCCTATAGCATCAGATGTGATATCCAACTCCTTCCCGTTCCAATCCTGAGACCCTTCCGATAGCATGAGATGTGATATCCAACTCCTTCCAATTCCAACCTGTGACCCTTCCTATAGCATGAGATATGATATACAACTCCTTCCCATTCCAATCCTGAGACCCTTCCTGTAACATGAGATGTGATATCCAACTCCTTCCCAATCCAATCCTGAGACCCTTCCGATATCATGAGATATGATATCTCATTGCTTCTAATAACAAACCTGTGACCCTTCCTATAACATGAGATGTGATATCCAAATCCTTCCCATTCCAATCCTGAGACCCTTCCTATAACATGAGATGTGATATCCAAATCCTTCCCATTCCAATCCTGAGACCCGTCCTACTATGAGATGTTATATCTCAATGCTTCTAATACCAATCCTGAGACTGTCCTATAACATGAGATGTGATATCTCAATGCTTCTAATAACAAACCTGAGACCCTTCCTATAACATGAGATGTGATATCCAATTCCTTCCCATTCCAATCTTGAGACCCTTCCTATAACATGAGATGTGATATCCAAATCCTTCCCAATCCAATCCTGAGACCCTTCCGATAGCATGAGATATGATATCTCAATGCTTCTAATACCAAACCACAGACCCGTCCTATAACTTGAGATGTGATATCCAAATCCTTCCCCTTCCAAACCTGAGACCCTTCCTTTAGCATGAGATTTGATATCCAACTCCTTCCCATTCCAATCCTGAGACCCTTCCTATAGCATGAGATGTGATATCCCAATGCTTCTACCAAACCTGAGGCCCTTCCTATAGCATGAGATATGATATCCAACTCTTCCCATCCAATCCTGAGACCCTTCCAATAGCATGAGATGTGATATCTCAATGCTTCTAATACCAAACCGGAGACCCTCCCTATAGCGTGAGATGTGATATCAAAGTCCTTTCCATTCCAATCCTGATACCCTTCCTATAACATGAGATGTGATATCCAACTCTTCCCATCCAATAATGAGACCCTTCCTATAACATGAGATGTGATATCCAACTCCTTCCCAATCCAATCCTGAGACACTTCCGATAGCATGAGATGTGATATCTCAATGCTTCTAATACCAAACCTGAGACCCTCCCTATAGCGTGAGATGTGATATCAAAGTCCTTCCCATTCCAATCCTGATACCCTTCCTATAACTTGAGATGTGATATCCAACTCCTTCCAATTCCAACCTGTGACCCTTCCCATAGCATGAGATGCGATATCCAACTCCTTCCCAATCCAATCCTGGACCCTTCCGATAGCATGAGATGTGATATCTCAATGCTTCTACCAAACCTGAGACCCTTCCTATAGCATGATATGTGATATCCAACTCCTTCCCATTCCAATCCTGAGACCCGTCCTTTACTATGAGATGTTATATCTCAATGCTTCTAATACCAATGAGACTGTCCTATAACATGAGATGTGATATCCAACTCCTTCCCAATCCAATCCTGAGACCCTTCCGATAGCATGAGATATGATATCTCAATGCTTCTAATAGCAAACCATAGACCCATCCTATAACATGAGATGTGATATCCAACTCCTTCCCAATCCAATCCTGTGACCCTTTCGATAGCATGAGATATGATATCTCAATGCTTCTAATACCAAACCACAGACCCGTCCTATAAATTGAGATGTGATATCCAAATCCTTCCCCTTCCAAACCTGAGACCCTTCCTTTAGCATGAGATGTGATATCCAACTCCTTCCCATTCCAATCCTGAGACCCGTCCTATACCCTGAGATATGATATCTCAATGCTTCTAATACCAAATCTGAGACTGTCCTATAACATGAGATGTGATATCTCAATGCTTCTAATAACAAAACTGAGAGCCATCCTATAACATGAGATGTGATAGCCAACTCCTTCCCAATCCAATCCTGAGACCCTTCTGATAGCATGAGATATGATATCTCAATGCTTCTAATACCAAACCACAGACCCGTCCTATAACTTGAGATGTGATATCCAAATCCTTCCCCTTCCAAACCTGAGACCCTTCCTTTAGCATGAGATGTTATATCCAACTCCTTCCCATTCCAATCCTGAGACCCTTCCTATAGCATGAGATGTGATATCCCAATGATTATACCAAACCTGAGACCCTTCCTATAGCATGAGATGTGATATCTCAATGCTATTAATACCAAACCTGAGATCCTTCCTATAACATGAGATGTGATATCAAACTCCTTCCCAATCCAATCCTGAGACCCTTCCGATAGCATGAGATGTGATATTTCAATGCTTCTAATATCAAACCTGAGACCCTCCCTATAGCATGAGATGTGATATCCAACTCCTTCCCATTCCAATCCTGAGACCCGTCCTACTATGAGATGTTATATCTCAATGCTTCTAATACCAATCCTGAGACTGTCTTATAACATGAGATGTGATATCTCAATGCTTCTAATAACAAACCTGAGACCCTTCCTATAACATGAGATGTGATATCCAAGTCCTTCCCATTCCAATCTTGAGACCCTTCCTATAACATGAGATGTGATATCCAACTCCTTCCCAATCCAATCCTGAGACCCTTCCGATAGCATGAGATATGATATCTCAATGCTTCTAATACCAAACCACAGACCCGTCCTATAACTTGAGATGTGATATCCAAATCCTTAACCTTCCAAACCTGAGACCCTTCCTTTAGCATGAGATGTGATATCCAACTCCTTCCCATTCCAATCCTGAGACCCTTCTTATAGCATGAGATGTGATATCCCAATGCTTCTTCCAAACCTGAGACCCTTGCTATAGCATGAGATATGATATCCAACTCTTCCCATCCAATCCTGAGACCCTTCCAATAGCATGAGATGTGATATCTCAATGCTTCTAATACCAAACCGGAGACCCTCACTATAGCATGAGATGTGATATCAAAGTCCTTTCCATTCCAATCCTGATACCCTTCCTATAACATGAGATGTGATATCCAACTCTTCCCATCCAATCCTGAGACCCTTCCTATAACATGAGATGTGATATCCAACTCCTTCCCAATCCAATCCTGAGACCCTTCCGATAGCATGATATGTGATATCTTAATGCTTCTAGCAAACCTGAGACCTTCCCATGGCATGAGATGTGATATCAAACTCCTTCCCATTCCAATCCTGAGACCCTTCCTATAGCATGAGATGTGATATCTCAATGCTTCTACCAAACCTGAGACCCTTCCTATAGCATGAGATGGGATATCCACCTCCTTCCAATTCCAACCTGTGACCCTTCCTATAGCATGAGATGGGATATCCAACTCCTTCCCGATCCATTCCTGAGACCCTTCCGATAGCATGAGATGTGATATCTTAATGCTTCTACCATACCTGAGACCTTCCTATGGCATGAAATGTGATATCAAACTCCTTCCCATTCCAATCCTGAGACCCTTCCTATGGCATGAGATGTGATATCCAACTCCTTCCCATTCCAATCCTGAGACCCGTCCTATACCATGAGATGTGATATCTCAATGTTTCTAATACCAAACCTTAGACTGTCCTGTAACATGAGATGTGATATCTCAATGCTTCTAATAACAAACCTGAGACCCTTCCTATAAAATGAGATGTGAAATCCAAATCCTTCCCATTCCAATCCTGAGACCCTTCCTATAACATGAGATGTGATATCCAACTCCTTCCCAATCCAATCCTGAGACCCTTCCGATAGCATGAGATATGATATCCCAATGCTTCTACCAAACCTGAGACCCTTCCTATAGCATGAGATGTGATATCCGACTCTTCCCATCCAATCCTGAGACCCTTCCTATAACATGAGATGGGATATCCAACTCCTTCCCAATCCAATCCTGAGACCCTTCCGATAGCATGAGATATGATATCTCAATGCTTCTAATATCAAACCTGAGACCCTCCCTATAGCATGAGATGTGATATCCAACTCCTTCCCATTCCAACCTGTGACTCTTCCTATAGCATGAGATATGATATCCAACTCCTTCCCATTCCAATCCTGAGACCCTTCCTGTAACATGAGATGTGATATCCAACTCCTTCCCAATCCAATCCTGAGACCCTTCCGATAGCATGAGATATGATATCTCATTGCTTCTAATAACAAACCTGAGACCCTTCCTATAAAATGAGATGTGATATCCAAATCCTTCCCATTCCAATCCTGAGACCCTTCCTATAACATGAGATGTGATATCCAACTCCTTCCCATTCCAATCCTGAGACCCTTCCTATAGCATGAGATGTGATATCTCAAAGCTATTAATACCAAACCTGAGATCCTTCCTATAACATGAGATGTGATATCCAACTCCTTCCCAATCCAATCCTGAGACCTTTCCGATAGCATGAGATGTGATATCTCAATGCTTCTACCAAACCTGAGACCCTTCCTATAGCATGATATGTGATATCCAACTCCTTCCCAATCCAATCCTGAGACCCTTCCGATAGCATGAGATATGATATCTCAATGCTTCTAATAGCAAACCACAGACCCATCCTATAACTTGAGATGTGATATCCAAATCCTTCCCCTTCCAAACCTGAGACCCTTCCTTTATCATGAGATGTGATATCCAACTCTTTCCCATTCCAATCCTGAGACCCTTCCTATAGCATGAGATGTGATATCCAACTCTTCCCATCCAATCCTGAGACCCTTCCTATAGCATGAGATATGATATCTCAATGCTTCCAATTATCAAACCTGAGACCCTCCCTATAGCATGAGATGTGATATCCAACTGCTTCCCATTCTAATCCTGAGACCCTTCCGATAGCATGAGATGTGATATCCAACTCCTTCCAATTCCAACCTGTGACCCTTCCTATAGCATGGGATTGGATATCCAACTCCTTCCCAATCCAATCCTGAGACCCTTCCGATAGCATGAGATGTGATATCTCAATGCTTCTAATACCAAACCTGAGACTGTCCTTTAACATGAGATGTGAGATCTCAGTGCTTCTAATACCAAACCTGAGACCTTTCCTATACCATGAGATGTGATATCTCAATGTTTCTAGTACCAAACCTAAGACCCTTCCTATTGCAAGAGATGTGATATCCAAATGCTTCCCATTCCAAACCTGCGACCCTTCCTATAGGATGAGATGTGATATCCAACTCCTTCCCATTCCAATCCTGAGACCCTTCCTATAGCATGAGATGATATCCAACTCCTTCCCATTCCAATCCTGAGACCCGTCCTTTACTATGAGATGTGATATCTCAATGCTTCTAATACCAAATCTGAGACTGTCCTATAACATGAGATGTGATATCTCAATGCTTCTAATAACAAAACTGAGAGCCATCCTATAACATGAGATGTGATATCCAACTCCTTCCCAATCCAATCCTGAGACCCTTCCGATAGCATGAGATATGATATCTCAATGCTTCTAATACCAAACCACAGACCCGTCCTATAACTTGAGATGTGATATCCAAATCCTTCCCCTTCCAAACCTAAGACCCTTCCTTTAGCATGAGATGTTATATCCAACTCCTTCCCATTCCAATCCTGAGACCCTTCCTATAGCATGAGATGTGATATCCCAATGCTTATACCAAACCTGAGACCCTTCCTATAGCATGAGAAGTTATATCTCAATGCTTCTAATACCAAACCACAGTCCCGTCCTATAACTTGAGATGTGATATCCAAATCCTTCCCCTTCCAAACCTGAGACCCTTCCTTTATCATGAGATGTGATATCAAACTCCTTCCCGTTCCAATCCTGAGACCCTTCCTATAGCATGAGATGTGATATCCCAATGCTTCTACCAAACCTGAGACCCTTCCTATAGCATGAGATGTGATATCCGACTCTTCCCATCCAATCCTGAGACCCTTCCTATAACATGAGATGTGATATCCAAATCCTTCCCCTTCCAAACCTGAGACCCTTCCTATAGCATGAGATGTGATATCCGACTCTTCCCATCCAATCCTGAGACCCTCCCTATAGCATGAGATGTGATATCCAACTCCTTCCCATTCTAATCCTGAGACCCTTCCGATAGCATGAGATGTGATATCCAACTCCTTCCAATTCCAACCTGTGACCCTTCCTATAGCATGGGATGGGATATCCAACTCCTTCCCAATCCAATCCTGAGACCCTTCCGATAGCATGAGATGTGATATCTTAATGCTTCTACCATACCTGAGACCTTCCTATGGCATGAGATGCGATATCAAACTCCTTCCCATTCCAATCCTGAGACCCGTCCTATACCCTGAGATATGATATCTCAATGCTTCTAATACCAAATCTGAGACTGTCCTATAACATGAGATGTGATATCTCAATGCTTCTAATAACAAAACTGAGAGCCATCCTATAACATGAGATGTGATATCCAACTCCTTCCCAATCCAATCCTGAGACCCTTCCGATAGCATGAGATATGATATCTCAATGCTTCTAATACCAAACCACAGTCCCGTCCTATAACTTGAGATGTGATATCCAAATCCTTCCCCTTCCAAACCTGAGACCCTTCCTTTATCATGAGATGTGATATCAAACTCCTTCCCGTTCCAATCCTGAGACCCTTACTATAGCATGAGATGTGATATCCCAATGCTTCTACCAAACCTGAGACCCTTCCTATAGCATGAGATGTGATATCCGACTCTTCCCATCCAATCCTGAGACCCTTCCGATAGCATGAGATATGATATCTCAATGCTTCTAATATCAAACCTGAGACCCTCCCTATAGCATGACATGTGATATCCAACTCCTTCCCATTCCAATCCTGAGACCCTTCCGATAGCATGATATGTGATATCCAACAACTTCCAATTCCAACCTGTGACCCTTCCTATAGCATGAGATATGATATCCAACTCCTTCCCATTCCAATCCTGAGACCCTTCCTGTAAGATGAGATGTGATATCCAACTCCTTCCCAATCCAATCCTGAGACCCTTCCGATAGCATGAGATATGATATCTCATTGCTTCTAATAACAAACCTGAGACCCTTCCTATAACATGAGATGTGATATCCAAATCCTTCCCATTCCAATCCTGAGACCCTTCCTATAGCATGAGATGTGATATCTCAAAGCTATTAATACCAAACCTGAGATCCTTCCTATAACATAAGATGTGATATCCAACTCCTTGCCAATCCAATCCTGAGACCCTTCCGATAGCATGAGATGTGATATCTCAATGCTTCTACCAAACCTGAGACCCTTCCTATAGCATATGTGATATCCAACTCCTTCCCAATCCAATCCTGAGACCCTTCCGATAGCATGAGATATGATATCTCAATGCTTCTAATAGCAAACCACAGACCCATCCTATAACTTGAGATGTGATATCAAAATCCTTCCCCTTCCAAACCTGAGACCCTTCCTTTATCATGAGATGTGATATCCAACTCTTTCCCATTCCAATCCTGAGACCCTTCCTATAGCATGAGATGTGATATCCAACTCTTCCCATCCAATCCTGAGACCCTTCCTATAACATGAGATGTGATATCCAACTCCTTCCCAATCCAATCCTGAGACCCTTCCGATTGCATGAGACATGATATCTCAATGCTTCCAATATCAAACCTGAGACCCTCCCTATAGCATGAGATGTGATATCCAACTCCTTCCCATTCTAATCCTGAGACCCTTCCGATAGCATGAGATGTGATATCCAACTCCTTCCAATTCCAACCTGTGACCCTTCCTATAGCATGGGATGGGATATCCAACTCCTTCCCAATCCAATCCTGAGACCCTTCCGATAGCATGAGATGTGATATCTTAATGCTTCTACCATACCTGAGACCTTCCTATGGCATGAGATGCGATATCAAACTCCTTCCCATTCCAATCCTGAGACCCTTCCTATAGCATGAGATGTGATATCCAACTCCTTCCCATTCCAATCCTGAGACCCGTCCTATACCATGAGATGTGATATCTCAATGCTTCTAATACCAAACCTGAGACTGTCCTATAACATGAGATGTCAGATCTCAGTGCTTCTAATACCAAACCTGAGACCTTTCCTATACCATGAGATGTGATATCTCAATGTTTCTAGTACCAAACCTAAGACCCTTCCTATTGCAAGAGATGTGATATCCAAATGCTTCCCATTCCAAACCTGCGACCCTTCCTATAGGATGAGATGATATCCAACTCCTCCCCATTCCAATCCTGAGACCCGTCCTTTACTATGAGATGTTATATCTCAATGCTTCTAATACCAAACCTGAGACTGTCCTATAACATGAGATGTGATATCCAACTCCTTCCCAATCCAATCCTGAGACCCTTCCGATAGCATGAGATATGATATCTCAATGCTCCTAATACCAAACCACAGACCCGTCCTATAACTTTAGATGTGATATCCAAATCCTTCCCCTTCCAAACCTGAGACCCTTCCTTTAGCATGAGATGTTATATCCAACTCCTTCCCATTCCAATCCTGAGACCCTTCCTATAGCATGAGATGTGATATCCCAATGCTTATACCAAACCTGAGACCCTTCCGATAGCATGATATGTGATATCTTAATGCTTCTAGCAAACCTGAGACCTTCCCATGGCATGAGATGTGATATCAAACTCCTTCCCATTCCAATCCTGAGACCCTTCCTATAGCATGAGATGTGATATCCACCTCCTTCCAATTCCAACCTGTGACCCTTTCTATAGCATGAGATGGGATATCCAACTCCTTCCCGATCCATTCCTGAGACCCTTCCGATAGCATGAGATGTGATATCTTAATGCTTCTACCATACCTGAGACCTTCCTATGGCATGAGATGTGATATCAAACTCCTTTCCATTCCAATCCTGAGACCCTTCCTATGGCATGAGATGTGATATCCAACTCCTTCCCATTCCAATCCTGAGACCCATCCTATACCATGAGATGTGATATCTCAATGCTTCTAATACCAAACCTTTGACTGTCCTATAACATGAGATGTGATATCTCAATGCTTCTAATAACAAACCTGAGACCCTTCCTATAACATGAGATGTGATATCCAAATCCTTCCCATTCCAATCCTGAGACCCTTCCTATAACATGAGATGTGATATCCAACTCCTTCCCAATCCAATCCTGAGACCCTTCCGATAGCATGAGATATGATATCTCAATGCTTCTAATACCAAACCACAGACCCATCCTATAAATTGAGATGTGATATCCAAATCCTTCCCCTTCCAACCTGAGACCCTTCCTTTAGCATGAGATGTGATATCCAACTCCTTCCCATTCCAATCCTGAGACCCGTCCTATACCATGAGATATGATATCTCAATGCTGCTAATACCAAACCTGAGACTGTCCTATAACATGAAATGTGATATCTCAATGCTTCTAATACCAAACCTGAGACTGTCCTATAACATGAAATGTGATATCTCAATGCTTCTAATAACATACCTGAGAGCCTTCCTATAACATGAGATGTGATATCCAAATCCTTCCCAATCCAATCCTGAGACCCTTCCGATATCATGAGATATGATATCTCAATGCTTCTAATACCAAACCACAGTCCCGTCCTATAACTTGAGATGTGATATCCAAATCCTTCCCCTTCCAAACCTGAGACCCTTCCTTTATCATGAGATGTGATATCAAACTCCTTCCCGTTCCAATCCTGAGACCCTTCCTATAGCATGAGATGTGATATCCCAATGCTTCTACCAAACCTGAGACCCTTCCTATAGCATGAGATGTGATATCCGACTCTTCCCATCCAATCCTGAGACCCTTCCTATAACATGAGATGTGATATCCAACTCCTTCCCAATCCAATCCTGAGACCCTTCCGATAGCATGAGATATGATATCTCAATGCTTCTAATATCAAACCTGAGACCCTCCCTATAGCATGAGATGTGATATCCAACTCCTTCCCATTCCAATCCTGAGACCCTTCCGATAGCATGATATGTGATATCCAACACCTTCCAATTCCAACCTGTGACCCTTCCTATAGCATGAGATATGATATCCAACTCCTTCCCATTCCAATCCTGAGACCCTTCCTGTAACATGAGATGTGATATCCAACTCCTTCCCAATCCAATCCTGAGACCCTTCCGATAGCATGAGATATGATATCTCATTGCTTCTAATAACAAACCTGAGACCCTTCCTATTACATGAGATGTGATATCCAAATCCTTCCCATTCCAATCCTGAGACCCTTCCTATAACATGAGATGTGATATCCAACTCCTTCCCAATCCAATCATGAGACCCTTCCGATAGCATGAGATATGATATCTCATTGCTTCTAATAACAAACCTGAGACCCTTCCTATAACATGAGATGTGATATCCAAATCCTTCCCATTCCAATCCTGAGACCCTTCCTATAACATGAGATGTGATATCCAAATCCTTCCCATTCCAATCCTGAGACCCTTCCTATAACATGAGATGTGATATCCAACTCCTTCCCAATCCAATCCTGAGACCCTTCCGATAGCATGAGATGTGATATCTCAATGCTTCTACCAAACCTGAGACCCTTCCTATAGCATGATATGTGATATCCAACTCCTTCCCAATCCAATCCTGAGACCCTTCCAATAGCATGAGATATGATATCTCAATGCTTCTAATAGCAAACCACAGACCCATCCTATAACTTGAGATGTGATATCCAAATCCTTCCCCTTCCAAACCTGAGACCCTTCCTTTATCATGAGATGTGATATACAACTCCTTCCAATTCCAACCTGTGACCCTTCCCATAGCATGAGATGCGATATCCAACTCCTTCCCAATCCAATCCTGAGACCCTTCTGATAGCATGAGATGTGATATATTGATGCTTCTAGCAAACCTGAGACCTTCCCATGGCATGAGATGTGATATCAAACTCCTTCCCATTCCAATCCTGAGACCCTTCCTATAGCATGAGATGTGATATCCAACTCCTTCCCATTCCAATCCTGAGACCCGTCCTATATTATGAGATGTTATATCTCAATGCTTCTAATACCAAACCTGAGACTGTCCTATAACATGAGATGTGATATCTCAATGCTTCTAATAACAAACCTGAGACCCTTCCTATAATATGAGATCTGATATCCACGTCCTTCCCATTCCAATCCTGAGACCCTTCCTATAACATGAGATATGATATCTCAATGCTTCTAATACCAAACCACAGACCCGTCCTATAACTTGAGATGTGATATCCAAATCCTTCCCCTTTCAAACCTGAGACCCTTCCTTTATCATGAGATGTGATATCCAACTCCTTCCCATTCCAATCCTGAGACCCTTCCGATAGCATGAGATGTGATATCCCAATGCTTCCCAATCCAATCCTGAGACCCTTCCGATAGCATGAGATATGATATCTCAATGCTTCTAATATCAAACCTGAGACCCTCCCTATAGCATCAGATGTGATATCCAACTCCTTCCCATTCCAATCCTGAGACCCTTCCGATAGCATGAGATGTGATATCCAACTCCTTCCAATTCCAACCTGTGACCCTTCCTATAGCATGAGATGTGATATCCCAATGCTTCTACCAAACCTGAGACCCTTCCTTTATCATGAGATGTGATATCCAACTCCTTCCCATTCCAATCCTGAGACCCTTCCTATAGCATGAAATGTGATATCCCAATGCTTCTACCAAACCTGAGACCCTTCCGATAGCATGAGATGTGATATCCAACTCCTTCCAATTCCAACCTGTGACCCTTCCTATAGCATGAGATATGATATACAACTCCTTCCCATTCCAATCCTGAGACCCTTCCTGTAACATGAGATGTGATATCCAACTCCTTCCCAATCCAATCCTGAGACCCTTCTGATAGCATGAGATATGATATCTCATTGCTTCTAATAACAAACCTGTAACCCTTCCTATAACATGAGATGTGATATCCAAATCCTTCCCATTCCAATCCTGAGACCCTTCCTATAACATGAGATGTGATATCCAACTCCTTCCCAATCCAATCCTGAGACCCTTCTGATAGCATGAGATATGATATCTCATTGCTTCTAATAACAAACCTGTAACCCTTCCTATAACATGAGATGTGATATCCAAATCCTTCCCATTCCAATCCTGAGACCCTTCCTATAACATGAGATGTGATATCCAACTCCTTCCCAATCCAATCCTGAGACCCTTCCGATAGCATGAGATATGATATCTCAATGCTTCTAATACCAAACCACAGACCCGTCCTATAACTTGAGATGTGATATCCAAATCCTTCCCCTTCCAAACCTGAGACCCTTCCTTTAGCATCAGATGTGATATCCAACTCCTTCCCATTCCAATCCTGAGACCCTTCTTATAGCATGAGATGTGATATCCCAATGCTTCTACCAAACCTGAGACCCTTCCTATAGCATGAGATATGATATCCAACTCTTCCCATCCAATCCTGAGACCCTTCCAATAGCATGAGATGTGATATCCAACTCCTTCCAATTCCAACCTGTGACCCTTCCTATAACATGAGATGTGATATCCAACACCTTCCCAATCCAATCCTGAGACCCTTCCGATAGCATGAGATGTGATATCCAACTCCTTCCAATTCCAACCTGTGACCCTTCCTATAGCATGAGATGGGATATCCAACTCCTTCCCGATCCAATCCTGAGACCCTTCCGATAGCATGAGATGTGATATCTTAATGCTTCTACCATACCTGAGACCTTCCTATGGCATGAGATGTGATATCAAACTCCTTCCCATTCCAATCCTGAGACCCTTCCTATGGCATGAGATGTGATATCCAACTCCTTCCCATTCCAATCCTGAGACCCGTCCTATACCATGAGATGTGATATCTCAATGCTTCTAATACCAAACCTTAGACTGTCCTATAACATGAGATGTGATATCTCAATGCTTCTAATAACAAACCTGAGACCCTTCCTATAACATGAGATGTGATATCCAATTCCTTCCCATTCCAATCCTGAGACCCTTCCTATAACATGAGATGTGATATCCAACTCCTTCCCAATCCAATCCTGAGACCCTTCCGATAGCATGAGATATATCTCAATGCTTCTAATACCAAACCACAGACCCATCCTATATATTGAAATGTGATATCCAAATCCTTCCCCTTCCAAACCTGAGATCCTTCCTTTAGCATGAGATGTGATATCCAACTCCTTCCCATTCCAATCCCGAGACCCGTCCTATACCATGAGATATGATATCTCAATGCTTCTAATACCAAACCTGAGACTGTCCTATAACATGAGATGTGATTTCTCAATGCTTCTAATACCAAACCTGAGACCCTTCCTATAGCATGAGATGTGATATCCAAATCTTCCCATCCAATCCTGAGACCCTTCCTATAACATGAGATGTGATATCCAACTCCTTCCCAATCCAATCCTGAGACCCTTCCAATAGCATGAGATGTGATATCTCAATGCTTCTAATACCAAACCTAAGACCCTCCCTATAGCGTGAGATGTGATATCAAAGTCCTTTACATTCCAATCCTGATACCCTTCCTATAACATGAGATGTGATATCCAACTCTTCCCATCCAATCCTGAGACCCTTCCTATAACATGAGATGTGATATCCAACTCCTTCACAATCCAATCCTGAGACCCTTCCGATAGCATGAGATGTGATATCTCAATGCTTCTAATACCAAACCTGAGACCCTCCCTATAGCGTGAGATGTGATAAAGTCCTTCCCATTCCAATCCTGATACCCTTCCTATAACATGAGATGTGATATACAACTCCTTCCAATTCCAACCTGTGACCCTTCCCATAGCATGAGATGCGATATCCAACTCCTTCCCAATCCAATCCTGAGACCCTTCTGATAGCATGAGATGTGATATATTGATGCTTCTAGCAAACCTGAGACCTTCCCATGGCATGAGATGTGATATCAAACTCCTTCCCATTCCAATCCTGAGACCCTTCCTATAGCATGAGATGTGATATCCAACTCCTTCCCATTCCAATCCTGAGACCCGTCCTATATTATGAGATGTTATATCTCAATGCTTCTAATACCAAACCTGAGACTGTCCTATAACATGAGATGTGATATCTCAATGCTTCTAATAACAAACCTGAGACCCTTCCTATAATATGAGATCTGATATCCACGTCCTTCCCATTCCAATCCTGAGACCCTTCCTATAACATGAGATATGATATCTCAATGCTTCTAATACCAAACCACAGACCCGTCCTATAACTTGAGATGTGATATCCAAATCCTTCCCCTTTCAAACCTGAGACCCTTCCTTTATCATGAGATGTGATATCCAACTCCTTCCCATTCCAATCCTGAGACCCTTCCGATAGCATGAGATGTGATATCCCAATGCTTCCCAATCCAATCCTGAGACCCTTCCGATAGCATGAGATATGATATCTCAATGCTTCTAATATCAAACCTGAGACCCTCCCTATAGCATCAGATGTGATATCCAACTCCTTCCCATTCCAATCCTGAGACCCTTCCGATAGCATGAGATGTGATATCCAACTCCTTCCAATTCCAACCTGTGACCCTTCCTATAGCATGAGATGTGATATCCCAATGCTTCTACCAAACCTGAGACCCTTCCTTTATCATGAGATGTGATATCCAACTCCTTCCCATTCCAATCCTGAGACCCTTCCTATAGCATGAAATGTGATATCCCAATGCTTCTACCAAACCTGAGACCCTTCCGATAGCATGAGATGTGATATCCAACTCCTTCCAATTCCAACCTGTGACCCTTCCTATAGCATGAGATATGATATACAACTCCTTCCCATTCCAATCCTGAGACCCTTCCTGTAACATGAGATGTGATATCCAACTCCTTCCCAATCCAATCCTGAGACCCTTCTGATAGCATGAGATATGATATCTCATTGCTTCTAATAACAAACCTGTAACCCTTCCTATAACATGAGATGTGATATCCAAATCCTTCCCATTCCAATCCTGAGACCCTTCCTATAACATGAGATGTGATATCCAACTCCTTCCCAATCCAATCCTGAGACCCTTCCGATAGCATGAGATATGATATCTCAATGCTTCTAATACCAAACCACAGACCCGTCCTATAACTTGAGATGTGATATCCAAATCCTTCCCCTTCCAAACCTGAGACCCTTCCTTTAGCATCAGATGTGATATCCAACTCCTTCCCATTCCAATCCTGAGACCCTTCTTATAGCATGAGATGTGATATCCCAATGCTTCTACCAAACCTGAGACCCTTCCTATAGCATGAGATATGATATCCAACTCTTCCCATCCAATCCTGAGACCCTTCCAATAGCATGAGATGTGATATCCAACTCCTTCCAATTCCAACCTGTGACCCTTCCTATAACATGAGATGTGATATCCAACACCTTCCCAATCCAATCCTGAGACCCTTCCGATAGCATGAGATGTGATATCCAACTCCTTCCAATTCCAACCTGTGACCCTTCCTATAGCATGAGATGGGATATCCAACTCCTTCCCGATCCAATCCTGAGACCCTTCCGATAGCATGAGATGTGATATCTTAATGCTTCTACCATACCTGAGACCTTCCTATGGCATGAGATGTGATATCAAACTCCTTCCCATTCCAATCCTGAGACCCTTCCTATGGCATGAGATGTGATATCCAACTCCTTCCCATTCCAATCCTGAGACCCGTCCTATACCATGAGATGTGATATCTCAATGCTTCTAATACCAAACCTTAGACTGTCCTATAACATGAGATGTGATATCTCAATGCTTCTAATAACAAACCTGAGACCCTTCCTATAACATGAGATGTGATATCCAATTCCTTCCCATTCCAATCCTGAGACCCTTCCTATAACATGAGATGTGATATCCAACTCCTTCCCAATCCAATCCTGAGACCCTTCCGATAGCATGAGATATATCTCAATGCTTCTAATACCAAACCACAGACCCATCCTATATATTGAAATGTGATATCCAAATCCTTCCCCTTCCAAACCTGAGACCCTTCCTTTAGCATGAGATGTGATATCCAACTCCTTCCCATTCCAATCCCGAGACCCGTCCTATACCATGAGATATGATATCTCAATGCTTCTAATACCAAACCTGAGACTGTCCTATAACATGAGATGTGATTTCTCAATGCTTCTAATACCAAACCTGAGACCCTTCCTATAGCATGAGATGTGATATCCAAATCTTCCCATCCAATCCTGAGACCCTTCCTATAACATGAGATGTGATATCCAACTCCTTCCCAATCCAATCCTGAGACCCTTCCAATAGCATGAGATGTGATATCTCAATGCTTCTAATACCAAACCTAAGACCCTCCCTATAGCGTGAGATGTGATATCAAAGTCCTTTACATTCCAATCCTGATACCCTTGCTATAACATGAGATGTGATATCCAACTCTTCCCATCCAATCCTGAGACCCTTCCTATAACATGAGATGTGATATCCAACTCCTTCACAATCCAATCCTGAGACCCTTCCGATAGCATGAGATGTGATATCTCAATGCTTCTAATACCAAACCTGAGACCCTCCCTATAGCGTGAGATGTGATAAAGTCCTTCCCATTCCAATCCTGATACCCTTCCTATAACATGAGATGTGATATCCAACTCCTTCCAATTCCAACCTGTGATCCTTCCCATAGCATGAGATGCGATATCCAACTCCTTCCCAATCCAATCCTGAGACCCTTCTGATAGCATGAGATGTGATATATTGATGCTTCTAGCAAACCTGAGACCTTCCCATGGCATGAGATGTGATATCAAACTCCTTCCCATTCCAATCCTGAGACCCTTCCTATAGCATGAGATGTGATATCCAACTCCTTCCCATTCCAATCCTGAGACCCGTCCTATATTATGAGATGTTATATCTCAATGCTTCTAATACCAAACCTGAGACTGTCCTATAACATGAGATGTGATATCTCAATGCTTCTAATAACAAACCTGAGACCCTTCCTATAATATGAGATCTGATATCCAAGTCCTTCCCATTCCAATCTTGAGACCCTTCCTATAACATGAGATATGATATCTCAATGCTTCTAATACCAAACCACAGACCCGTCCTATAACTTGAGATGTGATATCCAAATCCTTCCCCTTTCAAACCTGAGACCCTTCCTTTATCATGAGATGTGATATCCAACTCCTTCCCATTCCAATCCTGAGACCCTTCCTATAGCATGAGATGTGATATCCCAATGCTTCTACCAAACCTGAGACCCTTCCTATAGCATGAGATGTGATATCCAACTCTTCCCATCCAATCCTGAGACCCTTCCTATAACATGAGATGTGATATCCAACTACTTCCCAATCCAATCCTGAGACCCTTCCGATAGCATGAGATATGATATCTCAATGCTTCTAATATCAAACCTGAGACCCTCCCTATAGCATCAGATGTGATATCCAACTCCTTCCCATTCCAATCCTGAGACCCTTCCGATAGCATGAGATGTGATATCCAACTCCTTCCAATTCCAACCTGTGACCGTTCCTATAGCATGAGATGTGATATCCCAATGCTTCTACCAAACCTGAGACCCTTCCTTTATCATGAGATGTGATATCCAACTCCTTCCCATTCCAATCCTGAGACCCTTCCTATAGCATGAGATGTGATATCCCAATGCTTCTACCAAACCTGAGACCCTTCCTATAGCATGAGATGTGATATCCAACTCTTCCAATCCAATCCTGAGACCCTTCCTATAACATGAGATGTGATATCCAACTCCTTCCCAATCCAAACCTGAAACCCTTCCGATAGCATGAGATATGATATCTCAATGCTTCTAATATCAAACCTGAGACCCACCCTATAGCATCAGATGTGATATCCAATTCCTTCCCATTCCAATCCTGAGACCCTTCCGATAGCATGAGTTGTGATATCCAACTCCTTCCAATTCCAACCTGAGACCCTTCCTATAGCATGAGATATGATATACAACTCCTTCCCATTCCAATCCTGAGACCCTTCCTGTAACATGAGATGTGATATCCAACACCTTCCCAATCCAATCCTGAGACCCTTCCGATAGCATGAGATGTGATATCCAACTCCTTCCAATTCCAACCTGTGACCCTTCCTATAGCATGAGATGGGATATCCAACTCCTTCCCGATCCAATCCTGAGACCCTTCCGATAGCATGAGATGTGATATCTTAATGCTTCTACCATACCTGAGACCTTCCTATGGCATGAGATGTGATATCAAACTCCTTCCCATTCCAATCCTGAGACCCTTCCTATGGCATTAGATGTGATATCCAACTCCTTCCCATTCCAATCCTGAGACCCGTCCTATACCATGAGATGTGATATCTCAATGCTTCTAATACCAAACCTTAGACTGTCCTATAACATGAGATCTGATATCTCAATGCTTCTAATACCAAACCTAAGACCCTCCCTATAGCGTGAGATGTGATATCGAAGTCCTTTACATTCCAATCCTGATACCCTTCCTATAACATGAGATGTGATATCCAACTCTTCCCATCCAATCCTGAGACCCTTCCTATAACATGAGATGTGATATCCAACTCCTTCACAATCCAATCCTGAGACCCTTCCGATAGCATGAGATGTGATATCTCAATGCTTCTAATACCAAACCTGAGACCCTCCCTATAGCGTGAGATGTGATAAAGTCCTTCCCATTCCAATCCTGATACCCTTCCTATAACATGAGATGTGATATCCAACTCCTTCCAATTCCAACCTGTGACCCTTCCCATAGCATGAGATGCGATATCCAACTCCTTCCCAATCCATTCCTGAGACCCTTCTGATAGCATGAGATGTGATATCTTAATGCTTCTAGCAAACCTGAGACCTTCCCATGGCATGAGATGTGATATCAAACTCCTTCCCATTCCAATCCTGAGACCCTTCCTATAGCATGAGATGTGATATCCAACTCCTTCCCATTCAAATCCTGAGACCCGTCCTATATTATGAGATGTTATATCTCAATGCTTCTAATACCAAACCTGAGACTGTCCTATAACATGAGATGTGATATCTCAATGCTTCTAATAACAAACCTGAGACCCTTCCTATAACATGAGATCTGATATCCAAGTCCTTCCCATTCCAATCTTGAGACCCTTCCTATAACATGAGATATGATATCTCAATGCTTCTAATACCAAACCACAGACCCGTCCTATAACTTGAGATGTGATATCCAAATCCTTCCCCTTTCAAACCTGAGACCCTTCCTTTATCATGAGATGTGATATCCAACTCCTTCCCATTCCAATCCTGAGACCCTTCCTATAGCATGAGATGTGATATCCCAATGCTTCTACCAAACCTGAGACCCTTCCTATAGCATGAGATGTGATATCCAACTCTTCCCATCCAATCCTGAGACCCTTCCTATAACATGAGATGTGATATCCAACTACTTCCCAATCCAATCCTGAGACCCTTCCGATAGCATGAGATATGATATCTCAATGCTTCTAATATCAAACCTGAGACCCTCCCTATAGCATCAGATGTGATATCCAACTCCTTCCCATTCCAATCCTGAGACCCTTCCGATAGCATGAGATGTGATATCCAACTCCTTCCAATTCCAACCTGTGACCCTTCCTATAGCATGAGATGTGATATCCCAATGCTTCTACCAAACCTGAGAGCCTTCCTTTATCATGAGATGTGATATCCAACTCCTTCCCATTCCAATCCTGAGACCCTTCCTATAGCATGAGATGTGATATCCCAATGCTTCTACCAAACCTGAGACCCTTTCTATAGCATGAGATGTCATATCCAACTCTTCCCATCCAATCCTGAGACCCTTCCTATAACATGAGATGTGATATCCAACTCCTTCCCAATCCAATCCTGAGACCCTTCCGATAGCATGAGATATGATATCTCAATGCTTCTAATACCAAACCTGAGACCCTCCCTATAGCGTGAGATGTGATAAAGTCCTTCCCATTCCAATCCTGATACCCTTCCTATAACATGAGATGTGATATCCAACTCCTTCCAATTCCAACCTGTGACCCTTCCCATAGCATGAGATGCGATATCCAACTCCTTCCCAATCCATTCCTGAGACCCTTCTGATAGCATGAGATGTGATATCTTAATGCTTCTAGCAAACCTGAGACCTTCCCATGGCATGAGATGTGATATCAAACTCCTTCCCATTCCAATCCTGAGACCCTTCCTATAGCATGAGATGTGATATCCAACTCCTTCCCATTCAAATCCTGAGACCCGTCCTATATTATGAGATGTTATATCTCAATGCTTCTAATACCAAACCTGAGACTGTCCTATAACATGAGATGTGATATCTCAATGCTTCTAATAACAAACCTGAGACCCTTCCTATAACATGAGATCTGATATCCAAGTCCTTCCCATTCCAATCTTGAGACCCTTCCTATAACATGAGATATGATATCTCAATGCTTCTAATACCAAACCACAGACCCGTCCTATAACTTGAGATGTGATATCCAAATCCTTCCCCTTTCAAACCTGAGACCCTTCCTTTATCATGAGATGTGATATCCAACTCCTTCCCATTCCAATCCTGAGACCCTTCCTATAGCATGAGATGTGATATCCCAATGCTTCTACCAAACCTGAGACCCTTCCTATAGCATGAGATGTGATATCCAACTCTTCCCATCCAATCCTGAGACCCTTCCTATAACATGAGATGTGATATCCAACTACTTCCCAATCCAATCCTGAGACCCTTCCGATAGCATGAGATATGATATCTCAATGCTTCTAATATCAAACCTGAGACCCTCCCTATGGCATCAGATGTGATATCCAACTCCTTCCAATTCCAACCTGTGACCCTTCCTATAGCATGAGATGTGATATCCCAATGCTTCTACCAAACCTGAGAGCCTTCCTTTATCATGAGATGTGATATCCAACTCCTTCCCATTCCAATCCTGAGACCCTTCCTATAGCATGAGATGTGATATCCCAATGCTTCTACCAAACCTGAGACCCTTTCTATAGCATGAGATGTCATATCCAACTCTTCCCATCCAATCCTGAGACCCTTCCTATAACATGAGATGTGATATCCAACTCCTTCCCAATCCAATCCTGAGACCCTTCCGATAGCATGAGATATGATATCTCAATGCTTCTAATATCAAACCTGAGACCCACCCTATAGCATCAGATGTGATATCCAACTCCTTCCCATTCCAATCCTGAGACCCTTCCGATAGCATGAGATGTGATATCCAACTCCTTCCAATTCCAACCTGTGACCCTTCCTATAGCATGAGATATGATATACAACTCCTTCCCATTCCACTCCTGAGACCCTTCCTGTAACATGAGATGTGATATCCAACTCCTTCCCAATCCAATCCTGAGACCCTTCTCATAGCATGAGATATGATATCTCATTGCTTCTAATAACAAACCTGTAACCCTTCCTATAACATGAGATGTGATATCCAAATCCTTCCCATTCCAATCCTGAGACCCTTCCTATAACATGAGATGTGATATCCAACTCCTTCCCAATCCAATCCTGAGACCCTTCCGATAGCATGAGATATGATATCTCAATGCTTCTAATACCAAACCACAGACCCGTCCTATAACTTGAGATGTGATATCCAAATCCTTCCCCTTCCAAACCTGAGACCCTTCCTTTAGCATCAGATGTGATATCCAACTCCTTCCCATTCCAATCCTGAGACCCTTCTTATAGCATGAGATGTGATATCCCAATGCTTCTACCAAACCTGAGACCCTTCCTATAGCATGAGATATGATATCCAACTCTTCCCATCCAATCCTGAGACCCTTCCAATAGCATGAGATGTGATATCCAACTCCTTCCAATTCCAACCTGTGACCCTTCCTATAACATGAGATGTGATATCCAACACCTTCCCAATCCAATCCTGAGACCCTTCCGATAGCATGAGATGTGATATCCAACTCCTTACAATTCCAACCTGTGACCCTTCCTATAGCATGAGATGGGATATCCAACTCCTTCCCGATCCAATCCTGAGACCCTTCCGATAGCATGAGATGTGATATCTTAATGCTTCTACCATACCTGAGACCTTCCTATGGCATGAGATGTGATATCAAACTCCTTCCCATTCCAATCCTGAGACCCTTCCTATGGCATGAGATGTGATATCCAACTCCTTCCCATTCCAATCCTGAGACCCGTCCTATACCATGAGATGTGATATCTCAATGCTTCTAATACCAAACCTTAGACTGTCCTATAACATGAGATGTGATATCTCAATGCTTCTAATAACAAACCTGAGACCCTTCCTATAACATGAGATGTGATATCCAATTCCTTCCCATTCCAATCCTGAGACCCTTCCTATAACATGAGATGTGATATCCAACTCCTTCCCAATCCAATCCTGAGACCCTTCCGATAGCATGAGATATATCTCAATGCTTCTAATACCAAACCACAGACCCATCCTATATATTGAAATGTGATATCCAAATCCTTCCCCTTCCAAACCTGAGACCCTTCCTTTAGCATGAGATGTGATATCCAACTCCTTCCCATTCCAATCCTGAGACCCGTCCTATACCATGAGATATGATATCTCAATGCTTCTAATACCAAACCTGAGACTGTCCTATAACATGAGATGTGATTTCTCAATGCTTCTAATACCAAACCTGAGACCCTTCCTATAGCATGAGATGTGATATCCAAATCTTCCCATCCAATCCTGAGACCCTTCCTATAACATGAGATGTGATATCCAACTCCTTCCCAATCCAATCCTGAGACCCTTCCAATAGCATGAGATGTGATATCTCAATGCTTCTAATACCAAACCTAAGACCCTCCCTATAGCGTGAGATGTGATATCAAAGTCCTTTACATTCCAATCCTGATACCCTTCCTATAACATGAGATGTGATATCCAACTCTTCCCATCCAATCCTGAGACCCTTCCTATAACATGAGATGTGATATCCAACTCCTTCACAATCCAATCCTGAGACCCTTCCGATAGCATGAGATGTGATATCTCAATGCTTCTAATACCAAACCTGAGACCCTCCCTATAGCGTGAGATGTGATAAAGTCCTTCCCATTCCAATCCTGATACCCTTCCTATAACATGAGATGTGATATCCAACTCCTTCCAATTCCAACCTGTGACCCTTCCCATAGCATGAGATGCGATATCCAACTCCTTCCCAATCCAATCCTGAGACCCTTCTGATAGCATGAGATGTGATATCTTAATGCTTCTAGCAAACCTGAGACCTTCCCATGGCATGAGATGTGATATCAAACTCCTTCCCATTCCAATCCTGAGACCCTTCCTATAGCATGAGATGTGATATCCAACTCCTTCCCATTCCAATCCTGAGACCCGTCCTATATTATGAGATGTGATATCTCAATGCTTCTAATACCAAACCACAGACCCGTCCTATAACTTGAGATGTGATATCCAAATCCTTCCCCTTTCAAACCTGAGACCCTTCCTTTAACATGAGATGTGATATCCAACTCCTTCCCATTCCAATCCTGAGACCCTTCCTATAGCATGAGATGTGATATCCCAATGCTTCTACCAAACCTGAGACCCTTCCTATAGCATGAGATGTGATATCCAACTCTTCCCATCCAATCCTGAGACCCTTCCTATAACATGAGATGTGATATCCAACTACTTCCCAATCCAATCCTGAGACCCTTCCTATATTATGAGATGTTATATCTCAATGCTTCTAATACCAAACCTGAGACTGTCCTATAACATGAGATGTGATATCTCAATGCTTCTAATAACAAACCTGAGACCCTTCCTATAACATGAGATCTGATATCCAAGTCCTTCCCATTCCAATCTTGAGACCCTTCCTATAACATGAGATGTGATATCCAACTCCTTCCAATTCCAACCTGTGACCCTTCCCATAGCATGAGATGCGATATCCAACTCCTTCCCAATCCAATCCTGAGACCCTTCTGATAGCATGAGATGTGATATCTTAATGCTTCTAGCAAACCTGAGACCTTCCCATGGCATGAGATGTGATATCAAACTCCTTCCCATTCCAATCCTGAGACCCTTCCTATAGCATGAGATGTGATATCCAACTCCTTCCCATTCCAATCCTGAGACCCGTCCTATATTATGAGATGTGATATCTCAATGCTTCTAATACCAAACCACAGACCCTTCCTATAACATGAGATGTGATATCCAACTACTTCCCATTCCAATCCTGAGACCTTTCCGATAGCATGAGATGTGATATTCAACTCCTTCCAAATCCAACCTGTGACCCTTCCTATAGCATGAGATGTGATATCCCAATGCTTCTACCAAACCTGAGACCCTTCCTTTATCATGAGATGTGATATCCAACTCCTTCCCATTCCAATCCTGAGACCCTTCCTATAGCATGAGATGTGATATCCCAATGCTTCTACCAAACCTGAGACCCTTCCTATAGCATGAGATGTGATATCCAACTCTTCCCATCCAATCCTGAGACCCTTCCTATAACATGAGATGTGATATCCAACTCCTTCCCAATCCAATCCTGAGACCCTTCCGATAGCATGAGATATGATATCTCAATGCTTCTAATATCAAACCTGAGACCCACCCTATAGCATCAGATGTGATATCCAACTCCTTCCCGTTCCAATCCTGAGACCCTTCCGATAGCATGAGATGTGATATCCAACTCCTTCCAATTCCAACCTGTGACCCTTCCTATAGCATGAGATATGATATACAACTCCTTCCCATTCCAATCCTGAGACCCTTCCTGTAACATGAGATGTGATATCCAACTCCTTCCCAATCCAATCCTGAGACCCTTCCGATATCATGAGATATGATATCTCATTGCTTCTAATAACAAACCTGTGACCCTTCCTATAACATGAGATGTGATATCCAAATCCTTCCCATTCCAATCCTGAGACCCTTCCTATAACATGAGATGTGATATCCAAATCCTTCCCATTCCAATCCTGAGACCCGTCCTACTATGAGATGTTATATCTCAATGCTTCTAATACCAATCCTGAGACTGTCCTATAACATGAGATGTGATATCTCAATGCTTCTAATAACAAACCTGAGACCCTTCCTATAACATGAGATGTGATATCCAATTCCTTCCCATTCCAATCTTGAGACCCTTCCTATAACATGAGATGTGATATCCAAATCCTTCCCAATCCAATCCTGAGACCCTTCCGATAGCATGAGATATGATATCTCAATGCTTCTAATACCAAACCACAGACCCGTCCTATAACTTGAGATGTGATATCCAAATCCTTCCCCTTCCAAACCTGAGACCCTTCCTTTAGCATGAGATTTGATATCCAACTCCTTCCCATTCCAATCCTGAGACCCTTCCTATAGCATGAGATGTGATATCCCAATGCTTCTACCAAACCTGAGGCCCTTCCTATAGCATGAGATATGATATCCAACTCTTCCCATCCAATCCTGAGACCCTTCCAATAGCATGAGATGTGATATCTCAATGCTTCTAATACCAAACCGGAGACCCTCCCTATAGCGTGAGATGTGATATCAAAGTCCTTTCCATTCCAATCCTGATACCCTTCCTATAACATGAGATGTGATATCCAACTCTTCCCATCCAATAATGAGACCCTTCCTATAACATGAGATGTGATATCCAACTCCTTCCCAATCCAATCCTGAGACACTTCCGATAGCATGAGATGTGATATCTCAATGCTTCTAATACCAAACCTGAGACCCTCCCTATAGCGTGAGATGTGATATCAAAGTCCTTCCCATTCCAATCCTGATACCCTTCCTATAACTTGAGATGTGATATCCAACTCCTTCCAATTCCAACCTGTGACCCTTCCCATAGCATGAGATGCGATATCCAACTCCTTCCCAATCCAATCCTGGACCCTTCCGATAGCATGAGATGTGATATCTCAATGCTTCTACCAAACCTGAGACCCTTCCTATAGCATGATATGTGATATCCAACTCCTTCCCATTCCAATCCTGAGACCCGTCCTTTACTATGAGATGTTATATCTCAATGCTTCTAATACCAATGAGACTGTCCTATAACATGAGATGTGATATCCAACTCCTTCCCAATCCAATCCTGAGACCCTTCCGATAGCATGAGATATGATATCTCAATGCTTCTAATAGCAAACCATAGACCCATCCTATAACATGAGATGTGATATCCAACTCCTTCCCAATCCAATCCTGTGACCCTTTCGATAGCATGAGATATGATATCTCAATGCTTCTAATACCAAACCACAGACCCGTCCTATAAATTGAGATGTGATATCCAAATCCTTCCCCTTCCAAACCTGAGACCCTTCCTTTAGCATGAGATGTGATATCCAACTCCTTCCCATTCCAATCCTGAGACCCGTCCTATACCCTGAGATATGATATCTCAATGCTTCTAATACCAAATCTGAGACTGTCCTATAACATGAGATGTGATATCTCAATGCTTCTAATAACAAAACTGAGAGCCATCCTATAACATGAGATGTGATAGCCAACTCCTTCCCAATCCAATCCTGAGACCCTTCTGATAGCATGAAATATGATATCTCAATGCTTCTAATACCAAACCACAGACCCGTCCTATAACTTGAGATGTGATATCCAAATCCTTCCCCTTCCAAACCTGAGACCCTTCCTTTAGCATGAGATGTTATATCCAACTCCTTCCCATTCCAATCCTGAGACCCTTCCTATAGCATGAGATGTGATATCCCAATGATTATACCAAACCTGAGACCCTTCCTATAGCATGAGATGTGATATCTCAATGCTATTAATACCAAACCTGAGATCCTTCCTATAACATGAGATGTGATATCAAACTCCTTCCCAATCCAATCCTGAGACCCTTCCGATAGCATGAGATGTGATATTTCAATGCTTCTAATATCAAACCTGAGACCCTCCCTATAGCATGAGATGTGATATCCAACTCCTTCCCATTCCAATCCTGAGACCCGTCCTACTATGAGATGTTATATCTCAATGCTTCTAATACCAATCCTGAGACTGTCTTATAACATGAGATGTGATATCTCAATGCTTCTAATAACAAACCTGAGACCCTTCCTATAACATGAGATGTGATATCCAAGTCCTTCCCATTCCAATCTTGAGACCCTTCCTATAACATGAGATGTGATATCCAACTCCTTCCCAATCCAATCCTGAGACCCTTCCGATAGCATGAGATATGATATCTCAATGCTTCTAATACCAAACCACAGACCCGTCCTATAACTTGAGATGTGATATCCAAATCCTTAACCTTCCAAACCTGAGACCCTTCCTTTAGCATGAGATGTGATATCCAACTCCTTCCCATTCCAATCCTGAGACCCTTCTTATAGCATGAGATGTGATATCCCAATGCTTCTTCCAAACCTGAGACCCTTGCTATAGCATGAGATATGATATCCAACTCTTCCCATCCAATCCTGAGACCCTTCCAATAGCATGAGATGTGATATCTCAATGCTTCTAATACCAAACCGGAGACCCTCACTATAGCATGAGATGTGATATCAAAGTCCTTTCCATTCCAATCCTGATACCCTTCCTATAACATGAGATGTGATATCCAACTCTTCCCATCCAATCCTGAGACCCTTCCTATAACATGAGATGTGATATCCAACTCCTTCCCAATCCAATCCTGAGACCCTTCCGATAGCATGATATGTGATATCTTAATGCTTCTAGCAAACCTGAGACCTTCCCATGGCATGAGATGTGATATCAAACTCCTTCCCATTCCAATCCTGAGACCCTTCCTATAGCATGAGATGTGATATCTCAATGCTTCTACCAAACCTGAGACCCTTCCTATAGCATGAGATGGGATATCCACCTCCTTCCAATTCCAACCTGTGACCCTTCCTATAGCATGAGATGGGATATCCAACTCCTTCCCGATCCATTCCTGAGACCCTTCCGATAGCATGAGATGTGATATCTTAATGCTTCTACCATACCTGAGACCTTCCTATGGCATGAAATGTGATATCAAACTCCTTCCCATTCCAATCCTGAGACCCTTCCTATGGCATGAGATGTGATATCCAACTCCTTCCCATTCCAATCCTGAGACCCGTCCTATACCATGAGATGTGATATCTCAATGTTTCTAATACCAAACCTTAGACTGTCCTGTAACATGAGATGTGATATCTCAATGCTTCTAATAACAAACCTGAGACCCTTCCTATAAAATGAGATGTGAAATCCAAATCCTTCCCATTCCAATCCTGAGACCCTTCCTATAACATGAGATGTGATATCCAACTCCTTCCCAATCCAATCCTGAGACCCTTCCGATAGCATGAGATATGATATCCCAATGCTTCTACCAAACCTGAGACCCTTCCTATAGCATGAGATGTGATATCCGACTCTTCCCATCCAATCCTGAGACCCTTCCTATAACATGAGATGGGATATCCAACTCCTTCCCAATCCAATCCTGAGACCCTTCCGATAGCATGAGATATGATATCTCAATGCTTCTAATATCAAACCTGAGACCCTCCCTATAGCATGAGATGTGATATCCAACTCCTTCCCATTCCAACCTGTGACTCTTCCTATAGCATGAGATATGATATCCAACTCCTTCCCATTCCAATCCTGAGACCCTTCCTGTAACATGAGATGTGATATCCAACTCCTTCCCAATCCAATCCTGAGACCCTTCCGATAGCATGAGATATGATATCTCATTGCTTCTAATAACAAACCTGAGACCCTTCCTATAAAATGAGATGTGATATCCAAATCCTTCCCATTCCAATCCTGAGACCCTTCCTATAACATGAGATGTGATATCCAACTCCTTCCCATTCCAATCCTGAGACCCTTCCTATAGCATGAGATGTGATATCTCAAAGCTATTAATACCAAACCTGAGATCCTTCCTATAACATGAGATGTGATATCCAACTCCTTCCCAATCCAATCCTGAGACCTTTCCGATAGCATGAGATGTGATATCTCAATGCTTCTACCAAACCTGAGACCCTTCCTATAGCATGATATGTGATATCCAACTCCTTCCCAATCCAATCCTGAGACCCTTCCGATAGCATGAGATATGATATCTCAATGCTTCTAATAGCAAACCACAGACCCATCCTATAACTTGAGATGTGATATCCAAATCCTTCCCCTTCCAAACCTGAGACCCTTCCTTTATCATGAGATGTGATATCCAACTCTTTCCCATTCCAATCCTGAGACCCTTCCTATAGCATGAGATGTGATATCCAACTCTTCCCATCCAATCCTGAGACCCTTCCTATAGCATGAGATATGATATCTCAATGCTTCCAATTATCAAACCTGAGACCCTCCCTATAGCATGAGATGTGATATCCAACTGCTTCCCATTCTAATCCTGAGACCCTTCCGATAGCATGAGATGTGATATCCAACTCCTTCCAATTCCAACCTGTGACCCTTCCTATAGCATGGGATTGGATATCCAACTCCTTCCCAATCCAATCCTGAGACCCTTCCGATAGCATGAGATGTGATATCTCAATGCTTCTAATACCAAACCTGAGACTGTCCTTTAACATGAGATGTGAGATCTCAGTGCTTCTAATACCAAACCTGAGACCTTTCCTATACCATGAGATGTGATATCTCAATGTTTCTAGTACCAAACCTAAGACCCTTCCTATTGCAAGAGATGTGATATCCAAATGCTTCCCATTCCAAACCTGCGACCCTTCCTATAGGATGAGATGTGATATCCAACTCCTTCCCATTCCAATCCTGAGACCCTTCCTATAGCATGAGATGATATCCAACTCCTTCCCATTCCAATCCTGAGACCCGTCCTTTACTATGAGATGTGATATCTCAATGCTTCTAATACCAAATCTGAGACTGTCCTATAACATGAGATGTGATATCTCAATGCTTCTAATAACAAAACTGAGAGCCATCCTATAACATGAGATGTGATATCCAACTCCTTCCCAATCCAATCCTGAGACCCTTCCGATAGCATGAGATATGATATCTCAATGCTTCTAATACCAAACCACAGACCCGTCCTATAACTTGAGATGTGATATCCAAATCCTTCCCCTTCCAAACCTAAGACCCTTCCTTTAGCATGAGATGTTATATCCAACTCCTTCCCATTCCAATCCTGAGACCCTTCCTATAGCATGAGATGTGATATCCCAATGCTTATACCAAACCTGAGACCCTTCCTATAGCATGAGAAGTTATATCTCAATGCTTCTAATACCAAACCACAGTCCCGTCCTATAACTTGAGATGTGATATCCAAATCCTTCCCCTTCCAAACCTGAGACCCTTCCTTTATCATGAGATGTGATATCAAACTCCTTCCCGTTCCAATCCTGAGACCCTTCCTATAGCATGAGATGTGATATCCCAATGCTTCTACCAAACCTGAGACCCTTCCTATAGCATGAGATGTGATATCCGACTCTTCCCATCCAATCCTGAGACCCTTCCTATAACATGAGATGTGATATCCAAATCCTTCCCCTTCCAAACCTGAGACCCTTCCTATAGCATGAGATGTGATATCCGACTCTTCCCATCCAATCCTGAGACCCTCCCTATAGCATGAGATGTGATATCCAACTCCTTCCCATTCTAATCCTGAGACCCTTCCGATAGCATGAGATGTGATATCCAACTCCTTCCAATTCCAACCTGTGACCCTTCCTATAGCATGGGATGGGATATCCAACTCCTTCCCAATCCAATCCTGAGACCCTTCCGATAGCATGAGATGTGATATCTTAATGCTTCTACCATACCTGAGACCTTCCTATGGCATGAGATGCGATATCAAACTCCTTCCCATTCCAATCCTGAGACCCGTCCTATACCCTGAGATATGATATCTCAATGCTTCTAATACCAAATCTGAGACTGTCCTATAACATGAGATGTGATATCTCAATGCTTCTAATAACAAAACTGAGAGCCATCCTATAACATGAGATGTGATATCCAACTCCTTCCCAATCCAATCCTGAGACCCTTCCGATAGCATGAGATATGATATCTCAATGCTTCTAATACCAAACCACAGTCCCGTCCTATAACTTGAGATGTGATATCCAAATCCTTCCCCTTCCAAACCTGAGACCCTTCCTTTATCATGAGATGTGATATCAAACTCCTTCCCGTTCCAATCCTGAGACCCTTACTATAGCATGAGATGTGATATCCCAATGCTTCTACCAAACCTGAGACCCTTCCTATAGCATGAGATGTGATATCCGACTCTTCCCATCCAATCCTGAGACCCTTCCGATAGCATGAGATATGATATCTCAATGCTTCTAATATCAAACCTGAGACCCTCCCTATAGCATGACATGTGATATCCAACTCCTTCCCATTCCAATCCTGAGACCCTTCCGATAGCATGATATGTGATATCCAACAACTTCCAATTCCAACCTGTGACCCTTCCTATAGCATGAGATATGATATCCAACTCCTTCCCATTCCAATCCTGAGACCCTTCCTGTAAGATGAGATGTGATATCCAACTCCTTCCCAATCCAATCCTGAGACCCTTCCGATAGCATGAGATATGATATCTCATTGCTTCTAATAACAAACCTGAGACCCTTCCTATAACATGAGATGTGATATCCAAATCCTTCCCATTCCAATCCTGAGACCCTTCCTATAGCATGAGATGTGATATCTCAAAGCTATTAATACCAAACCTGAGATCCTTCCTATAACATAAGATGTGATATCCAACTCCTTGCCAATCCAATCCTGAGACCCTTCCGATAGCATGAGATGTGATATCTCAATGCTTCTACCAAACCTGAGACCCTTCCTATAGCATATGTGATATCCAACTCCTTCCCAATCCAATCCTGAGACCCTTCCGATAGCATGAGATATGATATCTCAATGCTTCTAATAGCAAACCACAGACCCATCCTATAACTTGAGATGTGATATCAAAATCCTTCCCCTTCCAAACCTGAGACCCTTCCTTTATCATGAGATGTGATATCCAACTCTTTCCCATTCCAATCCTGAGACCCTTCCTATAGCATGAGATGTGATATCCAACTCTTCCCATCCAATCCTGAGACCCTTCCTATAACATGAGATGTGATATCCAACTCCTTCCCAATCCAATCCTGAGACCCTTCCGATTGCATGAGACATGATATCTCAATGCTTCCAATATCAAACCTGAGACCCTCCCTATAGCATGAGATGTGATATCCAACTCCTTCCCATTCTAATCCTGAGACCCTTCCGATAGCATGAGATGTGATATCCAACTCCTTCCAATTCCAACCTGTGACCCTTCCTATAGCATGGGATGGGATATCCAACTCCTTCCCAATCCAATCCTGAGACCCTTCCGATAGCATGAGATGTGATATCTTAATGCTTCTACCATACCTGAGACCTTCCTATGGCATGAGATGCGATATCAAACTCCTTCCCATTCCAATCCTGAGACCCTTCCTATAGCATGAGATGTGATATCCAACTCCTTCCCATTCCAATCCTGAGACCCGTCCTATACCATGAGATGTGATATCTCAATGCTTCTAATACCAAACCTGAGACTGTCCTATAACATGAGATGTCAGATCTCAGTGCTTCTAATACCAAACCTGAGACCTTTCCTATACCATGAGATGTGATATCTCAATGTTTCTAGTACCAAACCTAAGACCCTTCCTATTGCAAGAGATGTGATATCCAAATGCTTCCCATTCCAAACCTGCGACCCTTCCTATAGGATGAGATGATATCCAACTCCTCCCCATTCCAATCCTGAGACCCGTCCTTTACTATGAGATGTTATATCTCAATGCTTCTAATACCAAACCTGAGACTGTCCTATAACATGAGATGTGATATCCAACTCCTTCCCAATCCAATCCTGAGACCCTTCCGATAGCATGAGATATGATATCTCAATGCTCCTAATACCAAACCACAGACCCGTCCTATAACTTTAGATGTGATATCCAAATCCTTCCCCTTCCAAACCTGAGACCCTTCCTTTAGCATGAGATGTTATATCCAACTCCTTCCCATTCCAATCCTGAGACCCTTCCTATAGCATGAGATGTGATATCCCAATGCTTATACCAAACCTGAGACCCTTCCGATAGCATGATATGTGATATCTTAATGCTTCTAGCAAACCTGAGACCTTCCCATGGCATGAGATGTGATATCAAACTCCTTCCCATTCCAATCCTGAGACCCTTCCTATAGCATGAGATGTGATATCCACCTCCTTCCAATTCCAACCTGTGACCCTTTCTATAGCATGAGATGGGATATCCAACTCCTTCCCGATCCATTCCTGAGACCCTTCCGATAGCATGAGATGTGATATCTTAATGCTTCTACCATACCTGAGACCTTCCTATGGCATGAGATGTGATATCAAACTCCTTTCCATTCCAATCCTGAGACCCTTCCTATG